>NW_027181800.1:12500-30000 GCF_029961685.1 Aristolochia californica | reverse complement strand
GTACTCTTTCAGTCAAGTAAGACCCCTTAGCCTTTATAGTAGAGTAGCTAAGAGCTTCTGGTAATTTATAAACGTAGGGATCGTTCTAAGGGCTTTGAGGGACGTCTTCTGTTTCCCTTATCAAGCAAGCCACAAGCCGCAGGCCTTTGATGCCATCTTGGCGGTATCGGTGTCCAGTCCCTATGTATCAGTCAGCGAGCGCTGTTGGTAAAAGAACTACTTAGCAAAAAGGCCTTACAGTAGGTGTTTTCTGAGAACTACACGAGCTCTTTTGGCAGAAAAGCTGAAACGTCCTTCGTCCTCCACTCGCCGGAGACTATGGGGATCTGGGATTTGAGAACACTGACTGACGGGACTTCGAGGCAGGTATTTGACTGTATACCTATACCGACGGAATGAAGGCACGAGACTGAGACGGAGACCACAGCTTAATGCGAGTACGAACTATACCACAAGCCTATAAGCGTCGAGAGCCCAGGCCAAGGAGCTCTCTCGAACAGGGAAACTCGAAAGCCGGCCCCGGCCCGAAGCAGAGTGAACTATCTAAAAAGCCCAGGACAGGAGCTATTACGACTCAAACAGGAAGTTTCATTCCTATATCGAAAGCGAAAGCACCCTTACCTAGGCCAGGGAATCTGAAACCAACTCTGCTTGAGTCATCCGAGGAGCTATTCCTGCATTTGTTGACTCTCGAGCTTCACACAAACACAATGGCGTCGGTGCGATGTAAAACACATCACATCAGCAAGGGATTCTTTTTTCTGTGGGAATTCACTAATGGTTGTTTTTGTATTCAATGATTGACCACGGTTGATAACAACAACAACTGAGATGCCAGGTGCGGCTCAGAGAAGAGGATCATCACATATGATGCTGTAGCTGCTGCCGTAGCACGGGGAACTCGAAAGAGGCTATTCCTCTCTCTCGGTACAGCTCATTTAAGGGGGCAGGCAGAGGTTGCCCTAGAGAGGGCGACGAGAAAGGAGTGAGATTTAGCGCCATAAAGATAATAACGAATAGAAAGTAATTAATGACTTGGACCGTGTATCAACGGCCAATCCCTGGCAGAAGGTTCCGTCGGAACAATTCTTTCTTTCAAGGTACCTTGTTTCTTAACAAAAAAAAAGGGAAAGTGTGGGGGGAAATGACAAGAAGATACTGGAACATCAATTTAGAAGAGATGATGGAAGCGGGAGTGCATTTTGGTCATAGAGTTTGACCATACTGCATCGGCCTTGCCTACTGCTGCTCGTGGTCATCTCAGAGTTGAGAAGCTGAGTCTACCTAATATTCGCATCTGTCATTGTACTTCTTAACTCGGATTGGGAGAGATTTCGACCTTTGGACTGATGTCAACTTTTTTTATGGAATAAAATGCCGCGAGGTCTCACTGGCCTCGTAGGCCTATTTAATCAAAAAGAAACCCCTTCGGTCATGAAACGCTTAGCAAATTCCAGTGCTCCGGTACGGGAGATCAGTGACTTCTCTTTCGATATGGTCACTTCAGCATCCCGCATGATTGCTAGATACTCAGCCGCTACCTTTTCATCGGCAATGACTAGGTCATCACCTAAGATAGCGTAATCTAAGAACAGCTTACCCGGGTGCGCTCTCCAGGCCGCCAACCACACTAACGCATGATGTGTTAGTGCGAAGACGGGCCAGGATGAGTAGAACCCAAGGGGCTGACACTTTGTAAACCTGTAAACATGAGCCTTCTTCCTTTTGAAGGTCTGTGCTTCTGGAACACGGAACGCCGTCTGGGTCAATATATCAACCCATGACTGAGCGAACTCGTTTCCAAAGAGGCCGGCCAATAAGGATCCGGACAGTCTAACAGGTAAAGAGTCAGTTGCTGCTTTAAGATCGAAAGATCAAAAATGAATCTTTCCTCTCAAACGAGAGAGAGGTGCTGTTTGATTGTACGTCCCATCCGTCGGTAATAACCTAAGGATGGACATAGCCCAATCATGTATAGGCCTGATTAAGGCTTGCAGAATCGGGTTTGCAATCGCAAACACTCTGATCTTACCTGCTCCCTCCAGTTTGACACCAAACCGACCAGATTCAGGTCTAGTTCTCATATATGGGAACCAGATAACTTGAGCTGGGGCAATTAGACGCTCTATAAAAGCGCCAAACCCCAATCCAGAGCTCCTGTCTGGTGGAATAGGATTGTCCCAACCATCTGTAGCATACCAGATACGGTCTTTAAACCATAAACTGGTAATACTATAGATTTGTTCTGGTGACCATAAGGTAACTAAAGCAGTGGCATCAACTGGTAAAGTGTGCCAAATACTCAGTCGCCTTTGATTACCAAAACAATCCTTACTGACAGTATCCTTTCCAGGACTGCTGTCAGTGTTGGGACCACTACTCCAGACTGGTTTAAATTTAAAACCAAGTCTTAATGGAATGGTGGAAAACCGGTTGCGGGTATAAGCCAAAAGCATTGAAGAGATTCGAGTGAGAAGCTCGATACATAACGCTTCACATGCTTCGGAGGGCTGATAGTTTGCTATGTGTATAGTATCCGGACGGACCTTAGGGCCCTTAGGGAAAACTAACACGCCGCTTTGCCAGAGTACAAAAACTCAGACAAAACTTCAGCACCAACGGATTATCTCAAGTAAGGAGCTATTGATAGTGACTAACTTTCACGTGGCGAATTGGGCTTTGGCTAGGAAGTGGACAAACCGTCTCTTGCAAGAATAGGGGGTTACAGAAGTCGGTTTTTGCCTTTAAAATCCTGGTTTCTTACAGAACCATTCTACATTATCTAATACACTCTGAAAGCAAGCATTTAGTTTAGAAGAGAAAGTTCAAAAAGAAAAGAAAGAGAAAATGAAAGACGAATTCATGAATCAATGATAATGAAAGAAAGAAGACAATTTAGAAATGAAATGAATTTCTGAAAGAATGAAATGTAAATTCATTCAATTTCTAAATGA
Source organism: Aristolochia californica (assembly GCF_029961685.1). Taxonomy (NCBI): domain Eukaryota; kingdom Viridiplantae; phylum Streptophyta; class Magnoliopsida; order Piperales; family Aristolochiaceae; genus Aristolochia; species Aristolochia californica. The sequence continues at coordinate 27,046 of NW_027181800.1, read as the reverse complement.
TAATGAATTTCTGAAAGAATGAAATGCAATTCATTTATGAAATTCTAATGAAAGAAAGAAGACATCTGATCTTAGAAAGAAAGAAAACGTAGAAATTAAACATATTTTTATTGAACTTTTCTTCTTCTGTTAAAATTCAATTCTATTTTTGTTCATATGGAATGTCAAATAATAAAAGGTTTAGTTCTATCCATTGCCAATGCTTTCGTTTGTTACGCACTTGTTATATTCGAGTCAATCAAATCGGTTATAAAATTGTTGTTCATATTGAAATGAATCGAGATTGATGAGGAGTTAGTCAATGATGCTCGAACATGGACTTGTTTTGAGTGCCTATTTCTTTTCTATCGGTATTTATGGATTGATCACAAGTCGAAACATGGTTAGAGCACTTATGTGCCTTGAGCTTATACTGAATGCGGTTAATCTAAATCTCGTAACATTTTCTGATTTATTTGATAGTCGTCAATTAAAAGGAGACATTTTCTCGATCTTTGTTATAGCTATTGCCGCCGCTGAAGCAGCTATTGGACCGGCTATTGTTTCGTCGATCCATCGTAACAGAAAATCAACTCGTATCAATCAATCAAATTTGTTGAATAAATAATCGTAGTCGTAATGATATAGATATAAATAAACACGGATATCCTTCTATATATATATATATGGATAGAATATGGATAGATAGATATAATTTCTCTAATTCTCAAATTCGAATTAACATGTCTAACTAATGAATGTTTGCCGAAACGTCAGAAAGAAAAGTCTCTTGTCTCTTTCTCATGAACAGATCCAGAAATCTATTGATTATAAAAAAAGAAATTCAGGTAACCCACTGATTCGTCTGGTGTCTAGAATACATGATTTATTTACTACTTCTTTTTTTACCAGATCTAAAATCAAATGAAGAATATTCACAAATTTGATATATCCAATGTCACATTCAGTAAAGATTTATGATACCTGTATAGGATGTACTCAATGTGTACGAGCGTGTCCCACAGATGTATTGGAAATGAGACCTTGGGACGGCTGTAAAGCTAAGCAAATAGCTTCTGCTCCAAGAACGGAGGACTGCGTAGGTTGTAAAAGATGTGAATCCGCTTGTCCAACGGATTTCTTGAGCGTCCGGGTTTATTTATGGCATGAGACAACTCGCAGTATGGGTCTAGCTTATTGATACGTTCTAGAAAACTCCACTTGAATACATTTGATTCCTCTTTACCGACAAAGACCCGTACTCGGGAAAATAGAATATATTATTCCGGGGGCGGGTCTTTCTGGTCAAAGTCTATCTTGTCTTTACCACGAGCTATTTTCCTTGGTTAACAATAATTGTTATTTTGCCGATATCCGCGGGTTTGTTAATTTTCTTTCTCCCTCATAGGGGGAATAAGGGGGTTCGCTGGTATACTATATGTATATGCTTATTGGAGCTGCTTCTAACAACCTATGCATTCTGTTATCATTTCCAATTCGACGACCAATTAATCCAATTGGAGGAGGATTATAAATGGAGAAAGATTTTTGATTTTAACTGGAGACTGGGAATCGATGGACTTTCCATAGGACCCATTTGACTAACGGGATTCATTACTACTTTAGCTACCTTAGCGGCTTGGCCAATTACTCGGGATTCTCGATTGTTCCATTTCCTTATGTTAGCAATGTACAGTGGTCAAATAGGATTATTTTCCTCTCGAGACCTTTGACTTTTTTTCGTCATGTGGGAGTTAGAATTAATTCCTGTTTACCTACTTCTATCCATGTGGGGGGGTAAGAAACGTTTGTACATTGTAATTTCATTCTTTCATTTCAATGTCGGGTTTAGCTGGGTATTTCTACTCTATGAGCTATGCCCTTCGGTAAGCATTCCTTCCGCACCTTGATCTCTGCCGCTACCTTCGTTGCTCTATCTTCCATGCCAATCCGATAGCTCTCATTAATAGGCACTAAGTACCAGCTAGCCGCCTTCCCTGGCCTTTTGTCCTCAATCTTGGTCACTTAGTCATTCCTAGTCTCGATCAGTCTCACGAGTGGAAATTGAAGCTTCTCCCCATGGCAGGGAGGATGACTTTAAGGCAATCGTTGGTAACTATTGATTTAAGCTTAACTCCTAGTAGTGCACTCAATAGCCTAAGAGTGGCTTAAAAGCTCCTTATCCTTAATAGCCATAGAGGCGCGTAGCGGAATCGGATAAGATAAATGGATGTTATTAGCTTATGGAATTGATTTAAGTGAAAACTAGGCTCACAGCAGATGCTTCATGAACGAGCAATCAAACGGCTGCGCTAACGCGCTACGGCTTTCGCGCTAGGCGAGGGTTGGTGTGGCAAATAGGGCCGTTGCTTGTTCCCTCTCCTCTGTTGCTTATGCGTATTCAACTGCTACATATCTTTCTGCGTCTTCGGATTCGGCTTTAGCTGAGACTGATGTTTCTCTAGTGGCAGCTGCTTCTGAAGATGCTGAATCGGATGCTCTTGTTCCAGCAATGTCCAATTCTGCCTTCAAAGCAGAAAGTCTTATTGCAGCGCCATTCTATTCCGAAAGTCAGGTCAGTGCCACAGCTTCTTCTGGTCCATCTGCAGCCTTATCCGGTCTTTGTAACGATGGTGATACCTTGGGCCAGACGGAGAAGGAATGCTCATCTGGTATGGATAGGAGAGGTTTTTTGGTCAATGATGGTATGCGGCTCGCCTTCAACTGAAAACTTCTTCTCTTACCTGAGGTGCCTAAAGAGGAGGACTACTTTTCTTTTGAGAGAATCTAGCGCAAATGAACCGCCTTAAAGGTGTTAAAATCTCTTGGCTTTGTAGCAAAGCAAAGGGCACAGGAGACGGAGACAGATTGAATGCTCACAGGGGGTATTTAATTAGAGGAGTTGACTTCTCGACCACCCGGGATAGGATAGGGAAGGCGAATGAAGAGGAAGATGAAATAAGTGAATTGCAAGATTGAAATACTGGACTGTAAGATCAGGCAGCACCGGAAGGTCTTTGATCCGCTAGAATGCAAAGCAATAAGAGGAATAGGTGATGAGGGTTATTGATAGCTTACTTTATCAGCTGCTGAACCAGAGGGCATTGAACCTTTTGAAGGTGCCACCTTACTTTTTTCGGGGTGAAATCAACCGAGTAGGCACTAGAGGGAAATAAAGTCTCGGAATATCTGCTTCGATGAGACCCGATGTAAGTTGAATACCATTGAAGGGAACTAGACGCCTTGAATTGACCTCGCTTTGAAAGAGGAGTTGACTTCTCTCCTTGTTTCCTAGCCAAGAATAGCACTTCCCGTTCTCAATGCTTCGGGATCTCTTTTTTTACGTATTCAAGGATGCGGCTTGCCTCCGCCCGCTCATCCCCACCGGTTTCCAACTAGCATCCAGTTGGAGGTTCTCCACCATTTGTCCCTGATCCGGTTTGATCGGGACCGGGAGGAAGAAAAAAACCCTCTTCTTTCTCATGGAACTCTAGTACAGATAGCTAACTCCGACAGTAAATTGTCGAGTCTCTTTCTCCAGTCGGTCAATCAAAACGCCGGATCCGTCCAATGGCTTAACGTCCCTCGGTCAAAGAACTACACATCTGTTGAGCTTCCATCCAGAAAGAATAGCTTTTCATCCCACGTACGGATTAAAAGAAAATAGGAGGAGGGAGGCTCTTTTGCATACGCACACGCCATACTAGCGCACAAGCCGCCGGGCACTAGCGCTCACGCCCTAAGGCTTGTGCGCTAGTATGGCAGCAAGTGCCTTAGGGCTTGTGCGCTAGCTAAGGGGCCTTCCTTTGAATTTCTTCTGGGTTGATCCGCCAATCAATGTGTTTGGTCCAGTTGCTTGGACGACAATCTCGGCCGAGTCATTAATAGGGAGGGGCGAGCGAGCGAAGCCTTCAATGTTGGAGACTGAGCTTCCCCCCTTTTGTCGTCTTAGTCGTAGTAGTCGGCATTCTGGTAGGAATGCCTCCTTGGTCGAAGAGCCGGCGCGGCGTATTGGTTAAGTACCCAGAGTCGGGATCAGGTGTCTGATACTGCTGTTAAGGCTGTTCATGCCCTTCTTTTTCTTTTTCTTTCGTGGCCAGGGAAAGGAAGCGGAGGGGAGTTTCGGGAACAAAGCCCCCGGATTTCAAAGTGCAGCCCTATACTATAGTAGAGTCTCTTTTCCCTATCTAAGCTATATCAACATAGCCAACTAGAAAACTCATCCGCTTGTCAATTCTTGGTGTAATACTCACTCGTAAATGATTGGTGTCTGAATTTCTCACTGATCAGGTGTGATCAGTCTCATCCGTGTAAGAATGGGGAATTCCTCTTCCAACTCGTCCCGGAATGGGCGTTATGGCAAAGAAGAAGAAGAAAACTACTGAAGGAATTTGTCCAATAGTAACAAATGGTGCCTCCACAGGTTGACATCCGATCCAACCTAGTAGTAAGCGATCCGCCAAAAGCAACCAAAATATTCCTTGGTGAATCGGGCGAAAACTTGAACTACGCACATACATACTTTTAAAAAAAGGTAAAGCAAACAGAGATATAGAAACTGGTGCTATTGCGGCTACACCTCCCGATTTGTCAGGTATACTGCGAAGAATGGCATAGATCGGTAGGAAATACCATTCCGGCACAATATGAGGCGGGGTGGGCATCGGATTAGCAGGTATATAATTGTCGGGATGCCCCGAAACATTAGGAGCATAAAAAATCCAAATTGAAAAAAAGATAGCAGAAGCTACCCGACCTACTAGATCCTTTACATAAAAATAAGGGTAAGGAGCAATTTTATCCATCTCTGAATGTACACCCAATGGATTATTTGATCCATATTGATGCAATGCGGCCAGATGAAGAAGACTGGCGCCTACTAAAATAAAGGGGAGTAAATGATGGAGACTAAAAAAACGATTTAAGGTGGCATTGTCCACGGAGAAACCACCCCAAAGCCAAGTCACTATGGTATCTCCTACTACAGGTATGGCGCTAGCTAAGCTTGTAATTACTGTAGCTCCCCAAAAGCTCATCTGACCCCAAGGTGGTACGTATCCAGTAAAAGCTGTCACAATCATTAATAGGAAGATTACAACTCCGAGACACCGAACTAATTCCCTAGGACTGCTATAACTCGAATGATATAGACCACGAAAAAGATGAAGGTGAACCACAATGAGAAACATACTTGCCCCATTAGCATGCATATAACGGAGCAACCAGCCCCCTTCAACATCTCTCATAATGTGTTCTACGCTGTTGAAAGCTAGATCCACATGAGGTGTGTGATGCATAGCTAAAAAAACGCCAGTCACTATCTGAATGACTAAACAAATACCAGCTAACGGACCGAACCCCCACCAATAACTAAGATTGCTCGGGGTTGGATAATCTATCAAATGCTGGTTAAGTGTGGAGGATATAGGTTGTTTAAGAAGAGAGAATCGTTGCTTCCTTGGGGTTGGATAATCTATCAAATGCTGGTTAAGTGTGGAGGATATAGGTTTCTTTTGATTTGGATTTTTAAGAAGAGAGAATCGTAGGTTCCTTATAGTCATTTCTCTTTCCTATCGTGACAACTCCTGTCCCCCCCCTTGTTGCCTTGATTGAATTTGGCTTCGCAGCGCCCTTAAAAAAGAGAAAATTCAATTTAGAAATGAATTATCATTTAGAAATTCATCCCATTTCATTTGAGCGAGAGGAAGGAAGAAGCAACTCCGGGTTGGTGTGGTGCAACCCTCGCGTTAGCGCAGCCGTTTGATTGCTGGGCTACGGATTTGTCGGTTGGTTGATTCTTTAATTTACCTCTTGAGAAAAAAAGGCCCTAGGGTCCCGACCAAAAAATGAATAGGAAGCGGGGCGAGGGTCTTTCATTAAGGGGGGAAAAAGGGGTGGGGCTTTGTTCTGGGGGGGCCGCCTTGCGCTGCTTTGGAAAGGAGAGAATTTCAGAAAGTCCGTCTTATTGGACGAGAGAGAGTTAATATGGGGCGTTGGTTCTACCAACGAAACGAAGAACTTATTGGTCTTTATCATTCGGAAGGCTCAGTCCCACACTCTGACTTCAATGGTGGGAACAACCTCCGCACTCCGGCGCTCCAATGAACAACAGTTCTCCGCCTTACTCTATTTAGAATAGTGGTCGATCCAGCTGAAGTGAGCGCTCAAAGCGAGACTCAGCAAACTGAACTACTACTGCGCGCTAGCGCGCGCAGTAGTTTTTCAGCTTCGCTTTGAGCAAGCGCGAAAGCCAGCGAGCGAAGCGCTCAAAGCGAAGCGAGCCAGAAAGCGCACACTTCGCACACGCCCGCGTAAGCTAGCGCACAAGCCCTAAGGCTTGTGCGCTAGCCTTCTTGCTTGGGGGCAAAATATGGCCTTGGGGCAGCAAGTGCCCCCATTACGTAGGCTTTGAGCGAGCGCATCCGCGCTCCGCTCACTGGAGTGACATTCATAACTTTATGTTATGTTCACGCGGTGATATTCTATCTTTCCAAGAGTACGACCCTGTACGTAGTCTATGTCTGTGGAGGCAGGTGCGGTAGATAGGTCCGATTCCCGTCCCGTTAGCATCTCCGATCCGAGATAAGGGATTACTCCGTTAGGTCTTTTCGGTCCGGAGCCGGCCGGGACCTACTTACCTTGCTTGTGGACCAGCTGCAGAGCTAACCTTTGTTCTATTGGTTTGGGCTACCAAGACGATTTCTTTATGCCCATCAAAGGACCTCGAGATGCTAATCCACGAAAAACGATACGAGAAATGCGAAAGAACTTATATACGGAACGAGGGCGACCAGTGGAAATACATCGGTTTCTTACTCGTGCAAAGGAACTCTTTCTTGGCAACTTGGACAACTTATAACGATGTTTGTCCCGCATATCACTAGGAAGATCGGGATCTTTACAAAAGGCTTTATAAAGCTTTCGTCTCAATTCATATTTAGCCGCGAGCAATCGTAGTTTGTGATCTCGTATATTTTGCTTCTCCGACATCTTACTGATAATCCCCCTAATCTTTTTGCAAAAAGCCGCTCCACGGTGGTAAAGTCTCATCTTGTGTGTTGGCCGAAGTGACAATAGTAACATTGAACCCTCGAATATGCTCGAAGATCTCGAAATGATCTTCAAGTTCCGGGGATAATTCGCAAAACTGAGTTTCCATCGAGAATTGAATGGGGTTTTCCCGTATTTCGACCGGCGAATCTAACAGAGACATTACTGTCGAGATTCTTACCGAAAAATTAGACATTCCATGCCCTCGGAGAGTGCTTTGTCGTGCTAGGTCACTGACATATCCTTTTTTGTCTTTATCGGACCCCAAGAATTGATTGGAGCGAAATGACTTTCCTATCGAACCCCTTTGTGTCTGTATGAATCTCTGACCGCGCGGAATCTCCATAGCCAATTTTCCATTTTGTATTCTTTTTTCAGAGGGTACCTTTGGTACTACTCTTATTTCACACGATCCAGGAACTTCCATAACGTTGGCGTGATTCGGTTTGAGCAACGGATCCTGACGTGATACATCTTCGTAATGAAAATTGAGTGGAAACATGAGTTGGCTTTTCTTTACCGGTTGAGATAGAATGAGCACTGTGAACTATCTGCTTCAAAAAGATAGTGGATCGAACTAATCCTTGACTGCAACGAAACATATCGGACTTGCGTTGCGGAAGGAACGGCTAATCATCTATGCAATTTTTTGAGAATGACATTCTAATTAGGGTTGGTGTGGCCCCTCCCACTCATCCGGCATGGGAGAATAACATCTTTTGAAGACTAATTCTTTCGCATCAATAAAACTGCCCTTCCATATAGATCGTCGTGGCATGAACTAATTTCTGCGTTTCCCCACTCCCACTACTGCCCGAAATCCTGCTTTGGTGGGCTTCCCCCAAGGTGACACCGAAGGTCTACCTCCTTTCGTGCGCCCCTCACCTCCTCCATGAGGATGATCCACTGGATTCATTGCAACACCACGAACAATGGGGCGTCTGCCTAACCACCGGCTTTGTCCTGCTTTTCTAAGCTTACGTGCACCATGGTTGGGATTGGAAACTATACCAATAGTAGCTCGGCATCGGGAATCAATGAGTTTTTCAACACCCGAAGGTAGCCGCACAAGACATTGTGGTGCTGGTTCCTTCATTATTTTAGCAAAAGTTCCTGCGGCTCGAGCCAGCTTTGCGCCTTGACCTGGATTACATTCAATATCATGTACCCATGTTCCTATACGTATATCGGCTAATGGTATGCAATTTCCTACTTGAGAATTTAGATCAAGTATATCGTATCTATAAGCAGGGGGGCGTGGCCAAGAAGCAGCCAGCTGACTGCCCCCTTCAACCCGGCCTTTATTCGCTGTGCGAACAAGGTCTTGGAACCGAAGGTATGTATGGGCATTCTGGGCAGGTCGCAAGAAGCCGCTGGTCGAAGGTTTGGACCAATCGCAATTCATCACCATCTTGCCCGCTTCCAATTGATGACTGGCTAATATATAAGTGTTGACCTAAGCCCCTGTGCTGGGGCTCGGCTCCCGAACCGTACGTGAGCTGCCTCGTACGGCTCTTCCTAAGAACTTGAAGCCAGCAATCAAACTCAAGCGCGTTAGCGCAACGCGCGCGCAGCGCGGGTTGGTGTGGCAAATAGGGCCGTTGCTTCTTCCCTCTCTATAAATTATATATAAGACAAGACAAAAAAGACTTTTGAAAAAAGCCTTCGCCCTCCTATTCAACGGGGCTATTAGAGAAGCTGCTTCGTTCCTCTCCTGATAGTCGAGTAGCTTTGCTTCCTTTCCTTCTTTGCTCAGTCAAGCTTCCTTGTTCCTTAGTGTAGTCTCGGTCCATAGTTTAAGACTGCGTTCCTGAGCCTAGTCTATATCCACAGCTGACGTGACTCCGTACCGACGCCTTTCCCTTTGTAGACGGCTAAGTGACTCTGTAACCGACGCTTTTCCCCTTTGTAGAACAGCTAAGCTAAGCCAGTTCCTTAGTTTCACTTACCTTCAACCAACTAAGCTATTTCATAAGCAACATCTCACTTTATTCGACACAGTTCTTCCATAACCTTAGCCTCGGCTCGGCTAAGTGACTTCGTAACCTTAACGTACTTTTCTTTCGTACTTTCTCAGGTCTAACCTTCGCCGGGCTTTCGGCCCTTCGCCTATAGGCTAGGCTTGGCTTCGCTATCGCTCATGACTTGGTATAGGGATCTCTCCGTGTAGTCGTCGGCCTTCCCACCTTCATGCCTCTGTAGTCGTAGTCTTGTAGTCGGCATTCCCAGAATGCCTATTCTATTTATATATATAGTGGTCGCCCTTTCGAATGCCTCCTTCCTGACTTTTCTGAGAAGCCCTTTACAACTATAAAATAAAGGACAGGGGGCTGTTCACCTTTTGAAACTTAGCTACTTAAGTACTACTCAATACTAAAGTCAAGGCGAACGGCATTCTGTTGTACAGCTACTTAATAGTACTACTACTGTCGTAGTACTTAAGTACCAAGGAAACCGTTAGGTTGACTTTGTTTGAATAAACGCCGCCTATTAGTTATTAGTTAGTTTACATTACAAAGTCAACCAAGCCTAACCAAACCGTCATGGTCACGACATGTTTGTTGATATTGATTGAGGAGTTTGATGGAGTTTAGCTTACTTCATCCATAAACCTAGAAAGTCACCGTCACTGGTACTTTGACTCTACTCGTAGGTATCGGTGGGGCTTGCGTAATGTAGTTGTAGTAGAGGCTGCATTGAAGTAGCGCCTTGATTTTAAGATCTACTGAAGTACCAAAGGCGAAAGGGGCTCCCAGGCCGGGACGTCTGGCAGAAGAATGCTTGGCCTCCTGCGCAGGAAGCGACACCCGAAGGGAGTGAGCGGAGCGCGGATGCGCTCGCTGCAGCAGCGAGCGCACAAGCCCGCGGGCACTTGCAGCCCACGGCCAGCAGTGCCCCCTATGGCCGTGGGCTGCAAGTGCCCGCGGGCTGCAGAGGTCGTTGGCTGCAAGTGCCCGCGGGCTTGTGCGCTTTATGGCCGCGATTGTAGGCTTGAGGCTTTCTACCTGATAGCAAGAGTAGCCAAAGGAAAGGGCCCCTTTACACAATAGGGTGCTTTCTACCTTTAAGCAATAGTGGCACCCGCGCTTCGCTCGCTGGCGTGAGCGCTGGCTGTGCGAAGCCGACCACTACATAAGCCGCTGGCGGAGAAAGCTCTTCGAGCTTCCCTTCATTCGTTGCAAAGCCAAGGTCCCAGGTCTCCGAGTCTGCCCGCGCTTTATCGAAGAATCCATCACCCATTGGAAGACGGCCTGGCAGGCCTTCCCTTTCCGCCTGAGCTTCATGGGCGTTGCCCCGTTCCTCAATCAGATGTTTGGATGTGAGCTATACTCCGCGAGGAGCCACACGGGCGTATGGCCTTGCCTTGCCATTTGACCTCTCTTCCCGTGTGACTAGGAATGCTCAGTGACAACCTCTCAATTGTCACTGCCTGGCCTCTCTTGCTACCACGGTAGCACCTAGTGTGGTCAGCACCAATCGTGTTCGGGCAACGAAGCTTACACTCATTCACATTGGTTCATCCTGCTATGCCCCGGGCCTTTTGCTCTTCTAACGTCAAAGGTGGCCGGCCATTCGTCAAGGCCCAGGAATCCGCTGGACATCTCAGCGGCGGGATTGGATACCCGCATCCGATCGAAGTTCCATTTGACTGCCCCCTAACATAATAAAAGGAGAGCTCTTTCTAGGTGGGTCGCTTCGCGAAAGACATTGCTTAGGACCAACGGGTCACACGACAGGTGCACGATCGACTTTGCACGCTCCATCCTTCGGCCCTTCGCCTATCGGCTTGGCAGGCAAGCTACCGAAGCGACTAGCTTCTACCGGAAGCAAAGCTTTGTAGAGGCTTATAGAGGCATGAAGGTAGGAAGGCCGACCACTACATAAAGCGTAAGCAAGCACTTGGCTTGGGAGCAAGCTACCTTGATCAGCCTTCGGCTTCGATTCGTTATGCTCAGCAGCTCCAACAAGCCCTAAAGTTTCTTGCCGCCTCAAACTCTGCCAAGAAAGCGCTGCTTGACGTTTGATCCTATGTGCCCAGAGAACGCAATGCGTTCTCCACTTTCGGACCTCGAAAAGAGAGAACGTGTTTTTTCCTTTGAGTTTCTCTCTCATTCGCGGAGCGAAGAAAGCGGGCTTTGCCCCAGCTACCGCTACCCTTGGGAAACAAAAAGAGCTACCGAAGGAAAGGGATGCAGTCCCTCCCTTGGCCTTTGGAGAGGAGAGGGCAGAGAAGAAAACGTCCAAAGCGCAAGTTTTTTTGCTTCCTGCGCTGGCTTGGCTCTTCGGAGGCATGAAGGTAGGAAGGCCGACCACTACATAAGCCGCCATCAGTCCAGGAGAGAAGCAAGCTACCTTTCTTTGATCCACTTTCCCGGGCAGGGAAGAGAACGAAAATAGGCCGCAGATGGTGGCCGTGGTAGGTTCGAGGATCTGACGCGGCGGAGCGAACTCTTCTATCGTGTTGCATTTCCTCTGTCGGCGTTGCAGCACCCCCTCGATCCATCGTACTGGAGCGATCCGAGAAGAACGATTAGGGTCATATTCGATCCTTTCTACAATGCCCATAGACGAAGTGCTTCGTTTCAGATCAATTCTTCGCAGCAATCGCTTCGATCCACCCCCTCGGTGAAAAACCGTAATACGCCCTGAGGAATTCCTCCCAGCGGACTTCCCTGTACTCAAAGTAAATTGTCTAAGTGCTCTCCCCTTTAGGCTTTGTATCATTGTGTATCTCGTAATCATTCGATTCCGTCCGAATTAGATTCGCTCCTCCTACTCCTCCTTCTCCTCCAAGATCGTCGTTGGTCCTTCTTTCACACATCCTATGCGGGCCTCCGCTGGATTCCTCCTTATCAATGAATGAAGGGGGGAGTATTTAGAGCTTTCTATATGAAGATTCAAAAAGGAAAAGGAAAGAAAGAGAAAATGAAATGTAAATTCATGTTTCTAAATAGAATGAATTTCTTCAATTTAGAAATGTAATTCATTTATGAAAGAAAGAATGAAATGCAAATGAATGAATCAATGATAATGAATTGAAGAAATTCTAATGAAAGAAAGAAGACTATTTGGACATCCTTGTAAATGAATGTTGAATTTCTTGAGCTTAGAAAAGAATTCAATGTAATTCATTGTCATTTCATTCTTTCTTTCATTTTCTCTTACTGAATAATCTGATTATTCTGAATGAGGAAGAGCTCTTAATGTGGTATCACTTTACCGCCATCTGAAATGCGCGAAACTTCGATTGGTGGAAGCCAGTCCATGAAGATTCTCCCTTTTCTTACGTGCAATTCCCCTCTTTCGGTAAGCATCCAGTATCTCAGCAAATAAACATTTCTCTAAGCTTATCCTGTAGCTTATACGTCGTTTGAAAGCTGCTCCAAGGATCCAACGAATAGCTAAGGTTTGTTGACGATCCCTGGCTACAATCCCAGGGACATCATAAATAGTACCTGCGACTCCTACTTTTTCCACTTCGCATATGGGCTTTATATTCTCTACGGCGTCAACCATAAGTTTGATTACATCGCGTTCAGTTCGAGCTGGGCGATGAAAAGTTTGATAAACAATAGCACGAACTCTCGTTTTTTTACCATCGATCATGCGAAAGTTGACCAACTTCTTGATCAATTGTTTTTGCTCACCATCCAAGCCCCCCATATAGCTGAGAATTTCCGAGCAATTGGAAGCCGCTTTCGATGACGAGGCCGAGAAATTGATATTACGCGATCGTGACTGTCCATCTTTATCAGCCAACTCCCCTCTTTCCTTCCATAACTGATCATAGTACGAATGGATGACTGACCCCCGTCTTGGGCTGCAGTAAGTAGATCGAGAGGTCGTTCCGCCCCTCGACGAACCGAGAGTCCGGCCTTCTTCAGTCCGGGACTGTCAATAACAACTCCATCAGCAAAAGAAAAAATCTAATTTGTTATTTAAATTCTTTTCTTATTATTATATAATTTAAATTAATATTAATATTTATTGATTCCAGCCTTGCAAACCGAATTCATGACTCAACTCAAGGCTTTCGGCCCTCCTACACCTTTCTTTCAGTAGCTTGAAGGGCAACTATAGAAGCGAAGCTCTCAGTGTTTGTTCATAACAAAAAAGTGGAAGGGCCACTATTTTGCTATTAGTGGGCTTGTTTGTTCAACTACTATTGATATTGAATTGAATGATATACTGAAGGTCGCCCTACTGAAGTACCAAAGGTGCGCGGAGCGAACTCGCACCACTTTCTGCGTGTTGCTTTAGAGACTACGACGAGTTCAGTCGTTAAGCGTCACGAGTCTAAGAGCAGCTCAGTCAAGCTTCCTTGTTCCTTAGCCTAGTCTATATCCACAGCTCCGCTTCCTCGTCCCTTAGTCTCGCTATGCTCAACGTGCCTATCTTACCCCGTTCGTAGAACGAAGGAAGCTACGGTCGGGAAGCATCCTTGGCGGGAGGAAAGCTCTTCAATGGTCTAATTGTCGGTATATAATTCTAGTTTCGAGGACGGGCCCTCGAGTGAGTGCTTTCCCGCGATAGATAAATAGATAGAGTGGGTTTACCTTGCTTTTCTAATATAAGATTGGGTTGGTCCAATCCTGTCCTGCTCCTTACAAAAGAAAGGAAAATGCCAAAGAGAGCCTTCAACACTCTACTAAGCTCTGTCTATTGAAAGAATCTCCTAAAAAGTCCTTCCTTGCGTTGTCACTTTAGTAACCCGCCCTGCTCTTCGACTTGACGTAGCGCCCAGCCGTACCACCTAGCTCGACAGCAGATGATGCAGATGGAAAGTCACTGGTGGACCAACCACTTCAGTCGTGGAGAATGAATAACCGGATGGCCCGAAAGGCTTATCCGGGGTGGTTGAAATCAAAAGATGAACTTTCAGTAACGGGAGAGGGTCGAACGGGCTAAACCAATCCATCATGAATTGTCTTTTCGAGTCGTCAAGTGATGAAAGAACTTTTTCCCAAGGAATAAAGAAAAGCCATAGCTATTGGAGGACCTCGCAAGCCTCTCTTTCTGGAATCAATCATTCCCGTACGTCTCGTCCCTTTCGCGGATGGATTACTTGGATTCCAGGTCAAGCTTCGAGGGCTTCCAACTCCTCTGATTGTGTAACGGCTGTAGACAGTTTCGCGAGGAAGGTAACGATGGCGGGTGGCCAGGTAGAGGTAACAAGGTACGGTGAAGTAGAGTTGGTCCATCAACTAAAGCTCGTTGTTCGTTCGATCAAGTAAGAACCGAGGCCACACCAACCCTTTCTTTCCACTAGTGTCGATCTAGGAGATTATTAAGATAAGCGAATTAGAGGCCCGTGAGGATAGGAGACAGTGAATGATCTACTCTTTTGAGAAGGAAAGGAAGCGAAGAAAACTACAGGGCGCCCCAGCTAGCTAGCGCTCACGCCCAAAGTAGCAATAGTAGCCATGCGGGCCCCTTTACACAATAGGGCTTGAAGCGCCTTGTAGCAATTTGGGCACTGCAACTGCAGGGGCGCAACGGCTTTTCATAGGCGGAGG
>NW_027181800.1:0-10000 GCF_029961685.1 Aristolochia californica | reverse complement strand
TATGGAGTCAAGCTGGCTCGCTTCGCTTTGAGAAGCAAGTAACTTCACTTCAAGCTGGGTAAGGGAAGGCAAGGAAGTAACTGAGGGAAGGGACCTTTACCATTTCGCTTCTTCAAGCTAGTAGCCTTTGTGCGGCTGACTCCTGCCTTTCTCAATCATTATGATGAGTGCCACATCTCTAAGCCTCGATCTCAATCTGCTATGCTTACGCACAAGACTACCCCTCTTCCCGAAAGCTTCGCGGGCACTAAAGCTGCAAGTAAGCTCACGGGCATACGCGATAGGGCACTAAAGCTGCAAGTAAGCTCTCGGGCTCATGCTTGCTACTGCTCTCGGGCACGCACTGCGCTCCTGCTCCTCGCTCCGTTCAACTCGTGCTTCTTCTTCTCTATCTTATCTTAATTTCGTATATAATAACAGTGTCTTTCTTCATTTAGTAAGCTAGTTGATCGAGAAACCTGCGCCCAAAGTGCTTTCGCGAAAGCCGGTCACCGTTTGGCTAAGATCCTTGATGACTTATGAAGAAAGCCAGACTTCAAACAGTAGGGCAAAGAACATAACATTATAATATGAATGATATCTGAGAATAATAGCTAAGTGTAGCCTGTGACCTTCAAAGCTTGCTCAATTCTCCTTCCCTTTCCCTTCATATTCTGTTGAAACTCATTCCCCTACCCCGGCAACTCACTCTTTGCCAGTGAAGTCCTCCCACATCTTGACCCACTCGCTCGCTATCTACCTTCCCCACCGCCCTTCTTCAATAATTTCCGAGACCTTCGCAACACTAGACAAAGCGGTATCATTGCGTAATCTATCCCCAAAAGAATCAATAAGGCGGCCCACCGGGAGCCACGGGTCGAACCATAAATTAGTGGTGGACCCATCTCCAATGAGATGTCGGATACACCATGTAGCGAAGTCCCTAACACGAAGAATGCCTCGCCAAGCCCAAGAACAATCCCAAGGAATCTCTTTTTTCTTTTTTTATTATAATTAGAATGAATTATGAGAATAATTCTAATAATAGCTAAGCGGGCACTAAAGCTGCAAGTAAGCTCTCGGGCTCGGTTTTTCCTGAACCCATAGTTCTAGTTTCTCTCGAAATAAGATATTTCTTTTCTTCCGAAGTCGCATTTCCCGCAGCAGCATCCAAAGCAGCAGCTAAAGCCTCATTCCGGACTGAGACCGTAGAAGAGTAATCATTTACCTAGGTCACTTGCCGAATCTCAAGGTAGAGACGAAGCTTCCGAAGACCCTGAATCCACGGGTCCAGGTAATGTGAATAGATAGGTATAGGCCCTTTCGGCCTGACCGAACTGAAATCAAAGGGGCGCAACGGCTTTTCATAGGCGGAGGCTTGAGCGCTTTCTGGCTCGCTTCAAGCCTGAAAACGCAAGATGTTTTCTTTCTACTTGGCTAAGATGTCTTCTTTCTTTCATTCTCATTGATGAATGAATTTGCATTTCATTCTTTCATTATCTTTCTAAATTGATGAATGAATTTGCAAGGATGTCTTATTTCTTTCATTAGAATTTCTGAAATTCTTTACATTTCTTTCTTGAATTCTCATTTCTAAATTCCTTTTTGAACGAATTATATGTATAATTCTTCTTCTTTTTAAATCTATTTTACCCCGTTGCTTGTACTTTGATTGTCGAGATTGGGTTGGTGTTCAGTGTACCTATCTGTATCGAAAATCAAAGAATGAAATTACAATGAATGAAATTGAATTTCAAAAGAAAGAAAAAGAATGCCAAACGCGCTACGGCTTTCGCGCTTGAGTTTGATTGCTCCCTGCATTCGGGGTGAATGAGCCAGTTCCGTTCTAATCTGAACGGGACGGGATAGGACCAAGGGTAGGAGACTGATTAATCCGGGCGGAAGTCAGATATAGAATTAGGAATCACTTGACGTTTGACCTTGACAAAAGACAGCGCCTCCTCACTTACTAGCATACGATCAATTCTCTCCAGAATTCTATCTCTTCCTCTCCTTATCTTTGTCCAGGTGAAGAATCCACTTGATGGAGACCAGAAAGAAGAGGCTTTCCTGGAAAGATTAGAATTCCTCTATTAGATTAGCATTCCCCAATCTACCGCCGCTGCTATCTTAGACAACTATTGAAGTGAAGATCCAAAGGCGAACAGCCACCTAAACGAGTTCTGCGGCTACCGACGATCGCAAGTTTGGTTGGTAAGTAGGCTTTCGAGGCTCAACTACTTCACTAGCTGAGGCACTTCTAGCGGACCTACCGATCATGCAGGGGAATCCAGCAAGAATAGGCCAAAAAGCGTAGGCTTGTTTCCTGCGCTCACGCCTGCGAGCGAAGCGCTCAAAGCGATGCGAGCCAGCTTGTAGTAAGAGGGGGGCACTTGCAGCCTTATCTCGCGTTTTCACTGCCCGCCGTACGTGACTTAGCAAGCGTTTGGCATTCTTTTTCTTTCTTTGTTTTATTTCAGAATGAGAATTGAAGAAATGAATTGAATTGAATAAAGACGAATGAAAGAATGAAATGCAAATGAATGAAATGAGAATGAAAGAAAGAAGACATCCTTTCCTTGAAAATGAATGAATCAATGATAATGAAAGAAAGAAGACATCTGATCTTAGAAAGAAAGAAGTCTGACAAAGAATGAAATGACATTCATTGTCATTTCATTCTTTCTTTCATTTTCTTTTCTAAATGATAATGAAGAAAGAAAACTGTTAGAAATGAATGGTTCAATTCCGGGCATTTCCCACATCCCCCATGAGCTAATTTAGGGAGTCGTTCGGTGTCGGGCCGCTTGCGCTGTGTCCTTGGGACCCACCCCACCAGGACGAGGGAAAAAGAACCTCCGATCCTGTGTCCAATGTTTACTTAACCGGCTGAGCTAGCGAAGGTTCTCCCTTGTTTGTTTGTTGCCCTATTAGTAAGCAAGCGACATACTATCAAGTAAGGCGTGAATTGGGCCCTCTTAAGTAAGTTCGAAGCACTAAGAATAATTGGCTGCACTGGAGGTTCGCTACTGGTTGAACTAACTATAATTATAGGGCCCTTACTTCGCTACCGCTTGGTCCTTGCCAACTTACTAATAGGGCGCCTCTCGTTTCCAAGACCTGAATTGAGAAAGCTGCCAGGGATTCGAGAAAGATTGAATAGCTAACCGCATTCCGAGATCTCATGTCTTGCCGCGATTCCGGGAGCTGATGAAGAATCTTCGAGAAAGAAATGCCACCGGTCAAGAAGTGGCAGATCGCGATTATCTGGCGTAGCAGCTCTCTCTATGTGGAGGAGGTAATGAGGCACAGGAAGGCCGCCCTCCGCCCAGAACATATCAGGGCCGGGTCCTTGCTACTAAACTGCGTCATTTCGGGTTCGATTGGAAACAGAAATGGACCAACCGGCCGGAAAAGAAGGACCCGACCTATCGTGGCGTGGTAAAGGTATTGTCTGTGGTGTTACTACAAAGAAAGACCCTTATAGGGCATCGAACAGGTTCGACTCTAATCCTTCCCGAACCGAAGGTTCAATCTTTTTCAATGAAATGAAATTTCATTCAATGAAACCGTAGCGCGCGCGGTTAAACCAACGGTGACACGGTTGAACCTTTGCGAAGTATTGTTGGTTAATTACAACCTGAGCTGAGTGAGGGATCAGATAAACCGACGCGAAGTTGGGTCTCTATAATTTAGCGAAGTCAGGGGCTCTTGATTTTGTTCATTATAAAAGCTTGCCCCCGTTTACTACGTACGGTTACTTCTGTAGGAGCAGGAAGAACCGGAAGCGGGCTCCTCCACTCCTTCTATTCACTATTGCTTATAGGGCCCGGATCCTGCATTACCACCGGTCCAATTGGTGAATGCCACCACTAGGGTTGCTCCCGGAATTTCCCTGAACTATATCACCAAGTTCGGTTGCACCCGAAGGGCCTGATTTCTGCTCGTTCCCCTTAGAATAGAAAGGGATACCGGTAGCGAAGGTGAAAAGCGGGTGAAACGGACCAGAGTTCAACCAGTAGCGAAGGTATTGGACTCCCGGGGCAGTAGCTTTGTGAAGGCCGATCGAATCAGCGAGTGGAAGTGCTAGTAAAATAAAGCCTTCCTTGATCACTTATGGATTCCGGGCTGTGTGAAGAAAGGGCTTTTGTTCCCCTTTATCTTCAGCTGAGCTTTAGAGCCCTATTAGTAAGCCCTATATTAGTAAGGGGAGATAAGAGATCTCCACTCGGACACTACAGAGGTGCAATCTAGAGCGGACAGTAAGATCTTCCATTTCCGCTACTCTCGGCTTGACTGATTGATGATGGAGCGATTCATTCTCCTAAGTCCGGCGGGATAGAACTAATTTCTTTCCGATGTTGGAGTATGCTCTCCTAGGAAAAGGAGTTTTTCAATGCCTCTTTCTGACCCGGAAAACTACAATAGCAACTTTGGGTACCTGCCTTAGCAGCAGGGAGCACTGAGCAATGGGGGGGGGGATGAGCTGGCATTAGACTTTACGATTGAACACCCCAGACAAAAAACGTGAGCCTTTAAGCTGAAAAACCGCCCCATATGCGATAAGGGCGAGACGGCTTTGAAGCTGGGTTCGCCTCCTTAGCTTTAGAGAGAAGACAAGACGGCTAAGGAAGTCCGCTGCTATAATTCAAAAAAGAGAAATGAAAGAAAGAATGAAATGCAAATTCATTCAATTCTAATTCAAGAAAGAAGACATCCTTGCAAATTCATTCAATTCTAATTAAAGAAAGAATCCTTTGGCAAATGAATGAAATGAGAATGAATTTCTTAAATGAGAATGAAAGAAAGAAGACTATTTTCACTTGCAAATTCATGTTACAATTCATGAAATGCAATTCATTTCTTCAATGAGAATGAAAGAAAGAGAAAGATAAAGAAAGAAGACAAAGAATGAAATGACAATGAATGAAATGAATTTCTTCAATGATAATGAATTTCTTCAATGAGAATGAAAGAAAGAATTGAAGAAATTCTAATTCAAGAAAGAAGACATCCTTGTTGGACATCCTTGTAAATGAATGTTGAATTTCTTGGATCCAGTTTTTCTTTTTTGCGGTAGAGGAAATGGTGACAGAGGCCTAGTAAGAAGCACCGGGAGTTCTTTATTAAGTTATCGATCCAGTTGGAATTCTAACGGGCCCCGAACCACACTGATTACTTATCTTCATTCGCACTAAAGAACTGGTGTCTCACGCACGAGCAATTGGTTTTTCCGATGAGTGATAGCAAAGTCTACCTCGCTGTGAAGGTAGAGGAAGCGAGAGCACTCGCAGTTTACCCGGTTCCAGGGATAGATTCATCAGTAGCATATCAATATCGAGATAGCCCATTGTTCTGGTTTATATTCCCGGTTACTCGGCTCCAAAAGCACCAAGATTAACCAATTTAATCACAGGCAGACTTGTTTGATACGCCTAACAACCATCCATACATATGCGTATCCCCCAAGATCGCCCCTTATGGCGCGAGGGGTATAGGCTCTCCCTCTTGGGAAGAACAAGTCAAGCTCGTGGGTTGCCAGAGGTCACCTTAGCCAACGACCCACGGCGGGCGAAAGTCCTTGGAGGCTCGACTCCGCCCTCCCGCTCTGTCGTGCCGGAAAGGATAAGCCCGGGTCTGGCGGCTTATGGCCCCCAGGCTAACGGTCCAGCACGAAGTAGACCGGTACCCCTTTATCTGGACAGATTACCCCGTACCTTCCCTACTTAACGTCTGACCCTCTTAGCCCGCCCATCTGGGCAACTCCCAGGTGGGTACTGCCCCGTGTAGCTCGGGGTGGGGGGAGGCGGACTTTTTATGCGCCATGGGTCTCGGGCCATATTGAGCGCCATATCAAGCAGCTTATTAAGCGCCATATTTAGTGCCATATCATGCGCCTCGTATATAGCCCTTTCCAGCTCCCAATTATGCGACATACGTAGTGCCATATCAAAGGTATATTAAGCGCCTAGATGACTGTTACTCCTGTCACGTAGGATGACTCAAGTCCTGACATTTCCGAAGGTAAGGAGATAGCAGATTTTAGCTCTTATTATTATATTATGGTAGCCCTCAATAACCTCATAACCGGTGTTTCCTTCCCTATGTGCTCTGGGCGGATCGGGCAGGTCCTACCGGCCCAACCCGCCCCGCCCCCAAAAACAAAAAGAACATAGCGGGGAGTCGACCCATATATACTTGCTTAGAGGGCGGGGCTTGCCTCTTGCAGGGACACATGGGATCTTATGCGTCACGGCATGAACCTGACCTTGAGGTCTGTCGTGAGAAGAAAAGCAGCTGTTGGCCCTTTCCTCTTCCGCTCCCAGCAAGGGCCGGCAATAACTGCTTACCGGCGGTAGCCGAATTCTCCGGCTGGATTGGATCCTACTTTCTTTTCCCGACGAGGGAAAAAGTACCACAATTCATGCTCGGCTAGCCGGGCACAAAAGCTTTGACAGGGAAATTGGGCCTGGCAAGCAATTCATGACTGCTATAGTTACTGAAATTGAAACGGGGAAAACATGGAAAATCACCAATGTTTATGGCAGCAACTTTTGCTCTGGTAGAAGGGAGCTATGGAAGCACCCCAGGACTATAAAGCTAGCGCTCACGCCCCTTGTAGCAATAGGGCACTGCAACTGCTGGTTCGGCAATAAGCGCCCTCTGTAGTAAAGGTGCTCCGCCCCTTGTATACAGAGAGCCTACGGCGCCTCTTGCTACAAGGGGCGCAGCCCCTTGTAGCAAGAGAGCCATAGGCGAGAGCCATAGGCGCCTCTTGCTACAAGGGGCGTGTGCGGTGCCCCCTATGGCCTTTGGGCTTGTGCGCGTTGTGCCCGCGGGCAGCAAGTGCCCCCTATTACTACTTTGTGCTCCGCCCCTAGTATACAGAGAGCCTACGGCGCCTATTACTACTTGGGGCTTGTGCGCTTAATCTAGTCATTCTTCGAAAGGTTTTTCTCTACCATTACCATTAAGCTATTTCCGCCCACAGAGTCGAAGATGTTAGAGTTATCCATAATTGTTTAGCTCTGAGCATTCGGCCTCCCACCGCGAGACCCGGTTGGCAAACCGAAATACTACCCTTTTACTGTGCCGTTCCATAACAATTCTCTCATGATTTGATCTATACGCTCTTCCACCCCTGTCAAGGTTCTATCAAAGATTTCCCCACTTTTTGAAGTTTGACTCTTCCAGGGAGCGATAGCCACCGTACCGATTGCGGAAGTTCAATTATTCTTCGTTGGATTTGCTCTATGACCGCTTACCAGTCTTTCAGGCTTGTCTTTTCCCGGGGACTTACTTGACTTTATATGAATAGATTTCACTCCTAGCTGCACTGATGCCCATAATCTCTTTTTTTCTTTTCTGGGCTCTCTTCTCTTAGAGGAGCTTTTCAAAGAGTGAATTGCTGCTCCAGAGGCTCTGCAGAACTGCTCTAGAATTTCTCGGAGACCCTTCCTTGGATGATGCTTCCCCTACTAGTTTCGTGTAATCGGCGAAAAGCCAATGATTCATTGCTCTTGCTGTCGGGGCTAGAAGCATACATACCTGATCTCCCCCCTTCTTCCATTGCTCTGTTGAGTCATCTACCCAGGATTTCGGCATTCATTATGTATAGGTAGGGGGATTCACTGCAAATACTAGCTTCCTGGTCTGCGTCTGCCATTTACCATTGCAGCAATCCTTTGAAATGCAGGGCTCTTATTAAAGAAAGATTATTTGAAAGATGAATCTCAAATTTAGCCTGTCATATGCGCTGTCCATGTCCAGTTTGACTATCATCCGTCTTCTTTTCTTTTCCCTCGTTTGGCTTCATAGATTGCTTCTTGGACACTACATATGTTCTCCGTGATGCTTCTGTCCTTTTTTACCCTTCTTCCTTGCTGTGAATGAAGTTCTTTCTCCCCAATCTGTTTGCTATGACCTTTGTCGCTGTGGAAGGTCTGAATCTCTCTAACTTCTCAGGTCTGGTTTCCTTTGGGATCAGGGAGATAAATGATGAGTTTACTGACCCATTTCCCCTAAATTCCACTAGATCTCGTTGAAAGTAGTCCCGGAATAGGTTAACTTGAAAGCCGTCCGGGCCTGGGGCTTTATTTGGCTTGCTCTCGAATATTACCTAATAGTTTCAGTACTCACTGGTTCATCTTTGAATGTGTCATTCCCAGTGGATCCTATCTATTTTCCAGCATCCTTTCTTGGCTTGCTCTTCTATCACCTCTTCTCCATCCAGTTTTTTGCTGAAGAAAGAAGGTTGTTGCCTCGCCTCTTTCTCCTTCTTGATCTCGTCTCGTTTGTGGGTTCCCTGGTCATTCTGAATTGAAGCTATGAAGTTGGAATTTCGACGATTGACAATGCTTAGCAACCGTATTGAGAAATCGTCTGAGAATCTCTTCTTTTCCAGTTTCTAATGGTTGCTCTAATATACCCAGCTTCCTTCTCACATAGTTAATCTGTTGCATCCTATTTTGTGATTTACCTTTTTCTTATTTCAAGTTTCGTTCTTATATCCACTTCAGTCTTCCTTTCTTTCCTCCCTGTCTTTCTGGAAGCTCAAGGTCCAGGATTTGAGCTTTGCTTTGAGAAGACAGGAGGGTGAAACTTTTCCTTCTCCACTTGCTGCTGGATGGTTCAGAACACCCTGGATTCTCAAACCATGTCTGATCACATCTGAATGGAATGGGTCCCAGCTTTGGCCGTTCTAGGCAGTTATGTTCTACTGGCCTGTGATCAGAGACAAAACTTGGGATGACAGCCATCTAATTCTGCCCAGGAGCCCAGCTTCAAAAGAAGGCCACGCCGCAAGCGCACAAGCCCCAAGCCTACAATAGCAATAGTAGCCATGCGGGCCCCTTTACACAATAGGGGCGTGTGCGCTTAGCCCCAAAGCATAGGGGGCAACTAGCGCACAAGCCTTAGGGCACTTGACGCCCGGCGGCTTGTGCGCTAGCTGTGCCCGCTTTAGTGTGCGCTGTGCGTATGGCAGCAAGTGCCCGGCGGCTTGTGCGCTAGCGTAAGGCTCCCTCCCACTTCCCTCCGAGTCAGATTTTTTCCGGAATTGTTGTCAAGTGAAAATGGATAACTTCATTGTTGGAACTAAACTATTTGAACACGACGTTTCCTGGGGAGTCGGCATCCATTATGTGGAAGTTGGGTCACATCGTGGATGTACATAATTTGAGATTGATCTCCTACTCCTTCACTTCGCTTACACTCAGCAAAGGTATAACCTTCTCTCCAGCTCAAGATCACAGCTTTCTTTTTCCTGAAAAAAGTGGATCCTTTCACTTTCATTACAACCGACTTCATCCCCATCTTTCTGGCGGATCGCCCTACATGTTCTGCAGTTGCTCCAGCTGCATACCGAGAAAGACGAGACCCCCCTTTTCTTTCCTCCAAACAACCTGCGGAGGCCCCAGTTTTTTTATTCCCCCTAGCATCCGTCACGGTAACAAAGGTCTTATTGTGGATCGGTGGTAAATGGACAAAATCTTTGTTTTTCCGCTCCAATTGCTCATCTTCCTCCGAGATGCTCTGTACGAAGTTCATGGATTTGAAACTCCTGTCCGCAATAACTTGTTGCTCTACGCGCTCGGCCGTCGTTTTTTCCTGGGGCATCGTATTAGAAGTGAATTTAGCTAATAAGTCTTCCATGGATCCATAAGACACAAGAAACTCTACTCTTAATCCCAGAGCCGCAATTATTGAGACAGCTTTAAGATCTTGTTCGTAGTTTCAGATAAGAATTGTGCTCAGTGGTTACTGAGAAATGCGTGGGAGAAGGTGCACTATTAGTTGTAGTTGAACCATGTCTCTCGGATCTCTCGGAAGAGCCTTTGGGTTACTGGGCTACGGTTTCCTTGAGGCATGGTTTGAGCCCCGCTTCAAAAAGTGCCCCTCTTGCGTACAGGGGCTTTCTACCTGATAGCAAGAGTGCCTACGGCACCTATTGCTACTTTGGGCGTGTGCTAGCGCACAAGCCGCCGGGCACTGCAGCCCCTATTGCTATAAGGGGCGTGTG
>NW_027181799.1:0-53371 GCF_029961685.1 Aristolochia californica | reverse complement strand
GAGAGGGTAACAGAAACGGGTGCGATCATACCAGCACTAATGCACCGGATCCCATCAGAACTCCGAAGTTAAGCGCGCTTGGGCGAGAGTAGTACTAGGATGGGTGACCTCCTGGGAAGTCCTCGTGTTGCACCCCTTTTTTTTTTTTTTGCCCTTTGTTCCTGTGCTGCCTGCTAATTTGCCCCTCACAAGGCCGCGGTTAGGGGCGGCGAAACACGTTTTTGCACATACACTTTGTTTTATGTTTTTTAAGGGTTCGAATCGTTCGGGTAGAAGAGCAGGAGGAAAAAGGAAAAAAAAAAAAAAAGTATGATTTTGATTTGTTTAACCCGTCATGAATGCAGTTCGGTTCAGTTTTATTGTTTAATGGCGCTCATTGTCAAAAATTTTTATATATCTCGATTTTTGCGTGAGTTGGATTTTAATTTTCTATTTTATTTGATGTAGGAATGTGGAAAAGAACGTGGGGGAGAGTGAAGCCGGGGAAGGGATTGGTAGGATGGAGAGGGTAACAGAAACGGGTGCGATCATACCAGCACTAATGCACCGGATCCCATCAGAACTCCGAAGTTAAGCGCGCTTGGGCGAGAGTAGTACTAGGATGGGTGACCTCCTGGGAAGTCCTCGTGTTGCACCCCTTTTTTTTTTTTTGCCCTTTGTTCCTGTGCTGCCTGCTAATTTGCCCCTCACAAGGCCGCGGTTAGGGGCGGCGAAACACGTTTTTGCACATACACTTTGTTTTATGTTTTTTAAGGGTTCGAATCGTTCGGGTAGAAGAGCAGGAGGAAAAAGGAAAAAAAAAAAAAGTATGATTTTGATTTGTTTAACCCGTCATGAATGCAGTTCGGTTCAGTTTTATTGTTTAATGGCGCTCATTGTCAAAATTTTTTATATATCTCGATTTTGCGTGAGTTGGATTTTAATTTTCTATTTTATTTGATGTAGGAATGTGGAAAAGAACGTGGGGGAGAGTGAAGCCGGGAAGGGATTGGTAGGATGGAGAGGGTAACAGAAACGGGTGCGATCATACCAGCACTAATGCACCGGATCCCATCAGAACTCCGAAGTTAAGCGCGCTTGGGCGAGAGTAGTACTAGGATGGGTGACCTCCTGGGAAGTCCTCGTGTTGCACCCCTTTTTTTTTTTTTGCCCTTTGTTCCTGTGCTGCCTGCTAATTTGCCCCTCACAAGGCCGCGGTTAGGGGCGGCGAAACACGTTTTTGCACATACAGTTTGTTTTATGTTTTTTAAGGGTTCGAATCGTTCGGGTAGAAGAGCAGGAGGAAAAAGGAAAAAAAAAAAAAGTATGATTTTGATTTGTTTAACCCGTCATGAATGCAGTTCGGTTCAGTTTTATTGTTTAATGGCGCTCATTGTCAAAATTTTTTATATATCTCGATTTTTGCGTGAGTTGGATTTTAATTTTCTATTTTATTTGATGTAGGAATGTGGAAAAGAACGTGGGGGAGAGTGAAGCCGGGGAAGGGATTGGTAGGATGGAGAGGGTAACAGAAACGGGTGCGATCATACCAGCACTAATGCACCGGATCCCATCAGAACTCCGAAGTTAAGCGCGCTTGGGCGAGAGTAGTACTAGGATGGGTGACCTCCTGGGAAGTCCTCGTGTTGCACCCCTTTTTTTTTTTTTGCCCTTTGTTCCTGTGCTGCCTGCTAATTTGCCCCTCACAAGGCCGCGGTTAGGGGCGGCGAAACACGTTTTTGCACATACACTTTGTTTTATGTTTTTTAAGGGTTCGAATCGTTCGGGTAGAAGAGCAGGAGGAAAAAGGAAAAAAAAAAAAAGTATGATTTTGATTTGTTTAACCCGTCATGAATGCAGTTCGGTTCAGTTTTATTGTTTAATGGCGCTCATTGTCAAAATTTTTTATATATCTCGATTTTTGCGTGAGTTGGATTTTAATTTTCTATTTTATTTGATGTAGGAATGTGGAAAAGAACGTGGGGG
Source organism: Aristolochia californica (assembly GCF_029961685.1). Taxonomy (NCBI): domain Eukaryota; kingdom Viridiplantae; phylum Streptophyta; class Magnoliopsida; order Piperales; family Aristolochiaceae; genus Aristolochia; species Aristolochia californica. The sequence goes on along the minus strand of NW_027181799.1, from coordinate 51,406 downwards.
AGAGTGAAGCCGGGAAGGGATTGGTAGGATGGAGAGGGTAACAGAAACGGGTGCGATCATACCAGCACTAATGCACCGGATCCCATCAGAACTCCGAAGTTAAGCGCGCTTGGGCGAGAGTAGTACTAGGATGGGTGACCTCCTGGGAAGTCCTCGTGTTGCACCCCTTTTTTTTTTTTTGCCCTTTGTTCCTGTGCTGCCTGCTAATTTGCCCCTCACAAGGCCGCGGTTAGGGGCGGCGAAACACGTTTTTGCACATACACTTTGTTTTATGTTTTTTAAGGGTTCGAATCGTTCGGGTAGAAGAGCAGGAGGAAAAAGGAAAAAAAAAAAAAGTATGATTTTGATTTGTTTAACCCGTCATGAATGCAGTTCGGTTCAGTTTTATTGTTTAATGGCGCTCATTGTCAAAATTTTTTATATATCTCGATTTTTGCGTGAGTTGGATTTTAATTTTCTATTTTATTTGATGTAGGAATGTGGAAAAGAACGTGGGGGAGAGTGAAGCCGGGGAAGGGATTGGTAGGATGGAGAGGGTAACAGAAACGGGTGCGATCATACCAGCACTAATGCACCGGATCCCATCAGAACTCCGAAGTTAAGCGCGCTTGGGCGAGAGTAGTACTAGGATGGGTGACCTCCTGGGAAGTCCTCGTGTTGCACCCCTTTTTTTTTTTTTGCCCTTTGTTCCTGTGCTGCCTGCTAATTTGCCCCTCACAAGGCCGCGGTTAGGGGCGGCGAAACACGTTTTTGCACATACAGTTTGTTTTATGTTTTTTAAGGGTTCGAATCGTTCGGGTAGAAGAGCAGGAGGAAAAAGGAAAAAAAAAAAAAAGTATGATTTTGATTTGTTTAACCCGTCATGAATGCAGTTCGGTTCAGTTTTATTGTTTAATGGCGCTCATTGTCAAAATTTTTTATATATCTCGATTTTTGCGTGAGTTGGATTTTAATTTTCTATTTTATTTGATGTAGGAATGTGGAAAAGAACGTGGGGGAGAGTGAAGCCGGGGAAGGGATTGGTAGGATGGAGAGGGTAACAGAAACGGGTGCGATCATACCAGCACTAATGCACCGGATCCCATCAGAACTCCGAAGTTAAGCGCGCTTGGGCGAGAGTAGTACTAGGATGGGTGACCTCCTGGGAAGTCCTCGTGTTGCACCCCTTTTTTTTTTTTTGCCCTTTGTTCCTGTGCTGCCTGCTAATTTGCCCCTCACAAGGCCGCGGTTAGGGGCGGCGAAACACGTTTTTGCACATACACTTTGTTTTATGTTTTTTAAGGGTTCGAATCGTTCGGGTAGAAGAGCAGGAGGAAAAAGGAAAAAAAAAAAAAGTATGATTTTGATTTGTTTAACCCGTCATGAATGCAGTTCGGTTCAGTTTTATTGTTTAATGGCGCTCATTGTCAAAATTTTTTATATATCTCGATTTTTGCGTGAGTTGGATTTTAATTTTCTATTTTATTTGATGTAGGAATGTGGAAAAGAACGTGGGGGAGAGTGAAGCCGGGGAAGGGATTGGTAGGATGGAGAGGGTAACAGAAACGGGTGCGATCATACCAGCACTAATGCACCGGATCCCATCAGAACTCCGAAGTTAAGCGCGCTTGGGCGAGAGTAGTACTAGGATGGGTGACCTCCTGGGAAGTCCTCGTGTTGCACCCCTTTTTTTTTTTTTGCCCTTTGTTCCTGTGCTGCCTGCTAATTTGCCCCTCACAAGGCCGCGGTTAGGGGCGGCGAAACACGTTTTTGCACATACAGTTTGTTTTATGTTTTTTAAGGGTTCGAATCGTTCGGGTAGAAGAGCAGGAGGAAAAAGGAAAAAAAAAAAAAAAGTATGATTTTGATTTGTTTAACCCGTCATGAATGCAGTTCGGTTCAGTTTTATTGTTTAATGGCGCTCATTGTCAAAATTTTTTATATATCTCGATTTTTGCGTGAGTTGGATTTTAATTTTCTATTTTATTTGATGTAGGAATGTGGAAAAGAACGTGGGGGAGAGTGAAGCCGGGGAAGGGATTGGTAGGATGGAGAGGGTAACAGAAACGGGTGCGATCATACCAGCACTAATGCACCGGATCCCATCAGAACTCCGAAGTTAAGCGCGCTTGGGCGAGAGTAGTACTAGGATGGGTGACCTCCTGGGAAGTCCTCGTGTTGCACCCCTTTTTTTTTTTTTGCCCTTTGTTCCTGTGCTGCCTGCTAATTTGCCCCTCACAAGGCCGCGGTTAGGGGCGGCGAAACACGTTTTTGCACATACAGTTTGTTTTATGTTTTTTAAGGGTTCGAATCGTTCGGGTAGAAGAGCAGGAGGAAAAAGGAAAAAAAAAAAAAGTATGATTTTGATTTGTTTAACCCGTCATGAATGCAGTTCGGTTCAGTTTTATTGTTTAATGGCGCTCATTGTCAAAATTTTTTATATATCTCGATTTTTGCGTGAGTTGGATTTTAATTTTCTATTTTATTTGATGTAGGAATGTGGAAAAGAACGTGGGGGAGAGTGAAGCCGGGGAAGGGATTGGTAGGATGGAGAGGGTAACAGAAACGGGTGCGATCATACCAGCACTAATGCACCGGATCCCATCAGAACTCCGAAGTTAAGCGCGCTTGGGCGAGAGTAGTACTAGGATGGGTGACCTCCTGGGAAGTCCTCGTGTTGCACCCCTTTTTTTTTTTTTGCCCTTTGTTCCTGTGCTGCCTGCTAATTTGCCCCTCACAAGGCCGCGGTTAGGGGCGGCGAAACACGTTTTTGCACATACAGTTTGTTTTATGTTTTTTAAGGGTTCGAATCGTTCGGGTAGAAGAGCAGGAGGAAAAAGGAAAAAAAAAAAAAGTATGATTTTGATTTGTTTAACCCGTCATGAATGCAGTTCGGTTCAGTTTTATTGTTTAATGGCGCTCATTGTCAAAATTTTTTATATATCTCGATTTTTGCGTGAGTTGGATTTTAATTTTCTATTTTATTTGATGTAGGAATGTGGAAAAGAACGTGGGGGAGAGTGAAGCCGGGGAAGGGATTGGTAGGATGGAGAGGGTAACAGAAACGGGTGCGATCATACCAGCACTAATGCACCGGATCCCATCAGAACTCCGAAGTTAAGCGCGCTTGGGCGAGAGTAGTACTAGGATGGGTGACCTCCTGGGAAGTCCTCGTGTTGCACCCCTTTTTTTTTTTTTGCCCTTTGTTCCTGTGCTGCCTGCTAATTTGCCCCTCACAAGGCCGCGGTTAGGGGCGGCGAAACACGTTTTTGCACATACAGTTTGTTTTATGTTTTTTAAGGGTTCGAATCGTTCGGGTAGAAGAGCAGGAGGAAAAAGGAAAAAAAAAAAAAGTATGATTTTGATTTGTTTAACCCGTCATGAATGCAGTTCGGTTCAGTTTTATTGTTTAATGGCGCTCATTGTCAAAATTTTTTATATATCTCGATTTTTGCGTGAGTTGGATTTTAATTTTCTATTTTATTTGATGTAGGAATGTGGAAAAGAACGTGGGGGAGAGTGAAGCCGGGGAAGGGATTGGTAGGATGGAGAGGGTAACAGAAACGGGTGCGATCATACCAGCACTAATGCACCGGATCCCATCAGAACTCCGAAGTTAAGCGCGCTTGGGCGAGAGTAGTACTAGGATGGGTGACCTCCTGGGAAGTCCTCGTGTTGCACCCCTTTTTTTTTTTTTGCCCTTTGTTCCTGTGCTGCCTGCTAATTTGCCCCTCACAAGGCCGCGGTTAGGGGCGGCGAAACACGTTTTTGCACATACAGTTTGTTTTATGTTTTTTAAGGGTTCGAATCGTTCGGGTAGAAGAGCAGGAGGAAAAAGGAAAAAAAAAAAAAGTATGATTTTGATTTGTTTAACCCGTCATGAATGCAGTTCGGTTCAGTTTTATTGTTTAATGGCGCTCATTGTCAAAATTTTTTATATATCTCGATTTTTGCGTGAGTTGGATTTTAATTTTCTATTTTATTTGATGTAGGAATGTGGAAAAGAACGTGGGGGAGAGTGAAGCCGGGGAAGGGATTGGTAGGATGGAGAGGGTAACAGAAACGGGTGCGATCATACCAGCACTAATGCACCGGATCCCATCAGAACTCCGAAGTTAAGCGCGCTTGGGCGAGAGTAGTACTAGGATGGGTGACCTCCTGGGAAGTCCTCGTGTTGCACCCCTTTTTTTTTTTTTGCCCTTTGTTCCTGTGCTGCCTGCTAATTTGCCCCTCACAAGGCCGCGGTTAGGGGCGGCGAAACACGTTTTTGCACATACAGTTTGTTTTATGTTTTTTAAGGGTTCGAATCGTTCGGGTAGAAGAGCAGGAGGAAAAAGGAAAAAAAAAAAAAGTATGATTTTGATTTGTTTAACCCGTCATGAATGCAGTTCGGTTCAGTTTTATTGTTTAATGGCGCTCATTGTCAAAATTTTTTATATATCTCGATTTTTGCGTGAGTTGGATTTTAATTTTCTATTTTATTTGATGTAGGAATGTGGAAAAGAACGTGGGGGAGAGTGAAGCCGGGGAAGGGATTGGTAGGATGGAGAGGGTAACAGAAACGGGTGCGATCATACCAGCACTAATGCACCGGATCCCATCAGAACTCCGAAGTTAAGCGCGCTTGGGCGAGAGTAGTACTAGGATGGGTGACCTCCTGGGAAGTCCTCGTGTTGCACCCCTTTTTTTTTTTTTGCCCTTTGTTCCTGTGCTGCCTGCTAATTTGCCCCTCACAAGGCCGCGGTTAGGGGCGGCGAAACACGTTTTTGCACATACAGTTTGTTTTATGTTTTTTAAGGGTTCGAATCGTTCGGGTAGAAGAGCAGGAGGAAAAAGGAAAAAAAAAAAAAGTATGATTTTGATTTGTTTAACCCGTCATGAATGCAGTTCGGTTCAGTTTTATTGTTTAATGGCGCTCATTGTCAAAATTTTTTATATATCTCGATTTTTGCGTGAGTTGGATTTTAATTTTCTATTTTATTTGATGTAGGAATGTGGAAAAGAACGTGGGGGAGAGTGAAGCCGGGGAAGGGATTGGTAGGATGGAGAGGGTAACAGAAACGGGTGCGATCATACCAGCACTAATGCACCGGATCCCATCAGAACTCCGAAGTTAAGCGCGCTTGGGCGAGAGTAGTACTAGGATGGGTGACCTCCTGGGAAGTCCTCGTGTTGCACCCCTTTTTTTTTTTTTGCCCTTTGTTCCTGTGCTGCCTGCTAATTTGCCCCTCACAAGGCCGCGGTTAGGGGCGGCGAAACACGTTTTTGCACATACAGTTTGTTTTATGTTTTTTAAGGGTTCGAATCGTTCGGGTAGAAGAGCAGGAGGAAAAAGGAAAAAAAAAAAAAGTATGATTTTGATTTGTTTAACCCGTCATGAATGCAGTTCGGTTCAGTTTTATTGTTTAATGGCGCTCATTGTCAAAATTTTTTATATATCTCGATTTTTGCGTGAGTTGGATTTTAATTTTCTATTTTATTTGATGTAGGAATGTGGAAAAGAACGTGGGGGAGAGTGAAGCCGGGGAAGGGATTGGTAGGATGGAGAGGGTAACAGAAACGGGTGCGATCATACCAGCACTAATGCACCGGATCCCATCAGAACTCCGAAGTTAAGCGCGCTTGGGCGAGAGTAGTACTAGGATGGGTGACCTCCTGGGAAGTCCTCGTGTTGCACCCCTTTTTTTTTTTTTGCCCTTTGTTCCTGTGCTGCCTGCTAATTTGCCCCTCACAAGGCCGCGGTTAGGGGCGGCGAAACACGTTTTTGCACATACAGTTTGTTTTATGTTTTTTAAGGGTTCGAATCGTTCGGGTAGAAGAGCAGGAGGAAAAAGGAAAAAAAAAAAAAGTATGATTTTGATTTGTTTAACCCGTCATGAATGCAGTTCGGTTCAGTTTTATTGTTTAATGGCGCTCATTGTCAAAATTTTTTATATATCTCGATTTTTGCGTGAGTTGGATTTTAATTTTCTATTTTATTTGATGTAGGAATGTGGAAAAGAACGTGGGGGAGAGTGAAGCCGGGGAAGGGATTGGTAGGATGGAGAGGGTAACAGAAACGGGTGCGATCATACCAGCACTAATGCACCGGATCCCATCAGAACTCCGAAGTTAAGCGCGCTTGGGCGAGAGTAGTACTAGGATGGGTGACCTCCTGGGAAGTCCTCGTGTTGCACCCCTTTTTTTTTTTTTGCCCTTTGTTCCTGTGCTGCCTGCTAATTTGCCCCTCACAAGGCCGCGGTTAGGGGCGGCGAAACACGTTTTTGCACATACAGTTTGTTTTATGTTTTTTAAGGGTTCGAATCGTTCGGGTAGAAGAGCAGGAGGAAAAAGGAAAAAAAAAAAAAGTATGATTTTGATTTGTTTAACCCGTCATGAATGCAGTTCGGTTCAGTTTTATTGTTTAATGGCGCTCATTGTCAAAATTTTTTATATATCTCGATTTTTGCGTGAGTTGGATTTTAATTTTCTATTTTATTTGATGTAGGAATGTGGAAAAGAACGTGGGGGAGAGTGAAGCCGGGGAAGGGATTGGTAGGATGGAGAGGGTAACAGAAACGGGTGCGATCATACCAGCACTAATGCACCGGATCCCATCAGAACTCCGAAGTTAAGCGCGCTTGGGCGAGAGTAGTACTAGGATGGGTGACCTCCTGGGAAGTCCTCGTGTTGCACCCCTTTTTTTTTTTTTGCCCTTTGTTCCTGTGCTGCCTGCTAATTTGCCCCTCACAAGGCCGCGGTTAGGGGCGGCGAAACACGTTTTTGCACATACAGTTTGTTTTATGTTTTTTAAGGGTTCGAATCGTTCGGGTAGAAGAGCAGGAGGAAAAAGGAAAAAAAAAAAAAGTATGATTTTGATTTGTTTAACCCGTCATGAATGCAGTTCGGTTCAGTTTTATTGTTTAATGGCGCTCATTGTCAAAATTTTTTATATATCTCGATTTTTGCGTGAGTTGGATTTTAATTTTCTATTTTATTTGATGTAGGAATGTGGAAAAGAACGTGGGGGAGAGTGAAGCCGGGGAAGGGATTGGTAGGATGGAGAGGGTAACAGAAACGGGTGCGATCATACCAGCACTAATGCACCGGATCCCATCAGAACTCCGAAGTTAAGCGCGCTTGGGCGAGAGTAGTACTAGGATGGGTGACCTCCTGGGAAGTCCTCGTGTTGCACCCCTTTTTTTTTTTTTGCCCTTTGTTCCTGTGCTGCCTGCTAATTTGCCCCTCACAAGGCCGCGGTTAGGGGCGGCGAAACACGTTTTTGCACATACAGTTTGTTTTATGTTTTTTAAGGGTTCGAATCGTTCGGGTAGAAGAGCAGGAGGAAAAAGGAAAAAAAAAAAAAGTATGATTTTGATTTGTTTAACCCGTCATGAATGCAGTTCGGTTCAGTTTTATTGTTTAATGGCGCTCATTGTCAAAATTTTTTATATATCTCGATTTTTGCGTGAGTTGGATTTTAATTTTCTATTTTATTTGATGTAGGAATGTGGAAAAGAACGTGGGGGAGAGTGAAGCCGGGGAAGGGATTGGTAGGATGGAGAGGGTAACAGAAACGGGTGCGATCATACCAGCACTAATGCACCGGATCCCATCAGAACTCCGAAGTTAAGCGCGCTTGGGCGAGAGTAGTACTAGGATGGGTGACCTCCTGGGAAGTCCTCGTGTTGCACCCCTTTTTTTTTTTTTGCCCTTTGTTCCTGTGCTGCCTGCTAATTTGCCCCTCACAAGGCCGCGGTTAGGGGCGGCGAAACACGTTTTTGCACATACAGTTTGTTTTATGTTTTTTAAGGGTTCGAATCGTTCGGGTAGAAGAGCAGGAGGAAAAAGGAAAAAAAAAAAAAGTATGATTTTGATTTGTTTAACCCGTCATGAATGCAGTTCGGTTCAGTTTTATTGTTTAATGGCGCTCATTGTCAAAATTTTTTATATATCTCGATTTTTGCGTGAGTTGGATTTTAATTTTCTATTTTATTTGATGTAGGAATGTGGAAAAGAACGTGGGGGAGAGTGAAGCCGGGGAAGGGATTGGTAGGATGGAGAGGGTAACAGAAACGGGTGCGATCATACCAGCACTAATGCACCGGATCCCATCAGAACTCCGAAGTTAAGCGCGCTTGGGCGAGAGTAGTACTAGGATGGGTGACCTCCTGGGAAGTCCTCGTGTTGCACCCCTTTTTTTTTTTTTGCCCTTTGTTCCTGTGCTGCCTGCTAATTTGCCCCTCACAAGGCCGCGGTTAGGGGCGGCGAAACACGTTTTTGCACATACAGTTTGTTTTATGTTTTTTAAGGGTTCGAATCGTTCGGGTAGAAGAGCAGGAGGAAAAAGGAAAAAAAAAAAAAGTATGATTTTGATTTGTTTAACCCGTCATGAATGCAGTTCGGTTCAGTTTTATTGTTTAATGGCGCTCATTGTCAAAATTTTTTATATATCTCGATTTTTGCGTGAGTTGGATTTTAATTTTCTATTTTATTTGATGTAGGAATGTGGAAAAGAACGTGGGGGAGAGTGAAGCCGGGGAAGGGATTGGTAGGATGGAGAGGGTAACAGAAACGGGTGCGATCATACCAGCACTAATGCACCGGATCCCATCAGAACTCCGAAGTTAAGCGCGCTTGGGCGAGAGTAGTACTAGGATGGGTGACCTCCTGGGAAGTCCTCGTGTTGCACCCCTTTTTTTTTTTTTGCCCTTTGTTCCTGTGCTGCCTGCTAATTTGCCCCTCACAAGGCCGCGGTTAGGGGCGGCGAAACACGTTTTTGCACATACAGTTTGTTTTATGTTTTTTAAGGGTTCGAATCGTTCGGGTAGAAGAGCAGGAGGAAAAAGGAAAAAAAAAAAAAGTATGATTTTGATTTGTTTAACCCGTCATGAATGCAGTTCGGTTCAGTTTTATTGTTTAATGGCGCTCATTGTCAAAATTTTTTATATATCTCGATTTTTGCGTGAGTTGGATTTTAATTTTCTATTTTATTTGATGTAGGAATGTGGAAAAGAACGTGGGGGAGAGTGAAGCCGGGGAAGGGATTGGTAGGATGGAGAGGGTAACAGAAACGGGTGCGATCATACCAGCACTAATGCACCGGATCCCATCAGAACTCCGAAGTTAAGCGCGCTTGGGCGAGAGTAGTACTAGGATGGGTGACCTCCTGGGAAGTCCTCGTGTTGCACCCCTTTTTTTTTTTTTGCCCTTTGTTCCTGTGCTGCCTGCTAATTTGCCCCTCACAAGGCCGCGGTTAGGGGCGGCGAAACACGTTTTTGCACATACAGTTTGTTTTATGTTTTTTAAGGGTTCGAATCGTTCGGGTAGAAGAGCAGGAGGAAAAAGGAAAAAAAAAAAAAGTATGATTTTGATTTGTTTAACCCGTCATGAATGCAGTTCGGTTCAGTTTTATTGTTTAATGGCGCTCATTGTCAAAATTTTTTATATATCTCGATTTTTGCGTGAGTTGGATTTTAATTTTCTATTTTATTTGATGTAGGAATGTGGAAAAGAACGTGGGGGAGAGTGAAGCCGGGGAAGGGATTGGTAGGATGGAGAGGGTAACAGAAACGGGTGCGATCATACCAGCACTAATGCACCGGATCCCATCAGAACTCCGAAGTTAAGCGCGCTTGGGCGAGAGTAGTACTAGGATGGGTGACCTCCTGGGAAGTCCTCGTGTTGCACCCCTTTTTTTTTTTTTGCCCTTTGTTCCTGTGCTGCCTGCTAATTTGCCCCTCACAAGGCCGCGGTTAGGGGCGGCGAAACACGTTTTTGCACATACAGTTTGTTTTATGTTTTTTAAGGGTTCGAATCGTTCGGGTAGAAGAGCAGGAGGAAAAAGGAAAAAAAAAAAAAGTATGATTTTGATTTGTTTAACCCGTCATGAATGCAGTTCGGTTCAGTTTTATTGTTTAATGGCGCTCATTGTCAAAATTTTTTATATATCTCGATTTTTGCGTGAGTTGGATTTTAATTTTCTATTTTATTTGATGTAGGAATGTGGAAAAGAACGTGGGGGAGAGTGAAGCCGGGGAAGGGATTGGTAGGATGGAGAGGGTAACAGAAACGGGTGCGATCATACCAGCACTAATGCACCGGATCCCATCAGAACTCCGAAGTTAAGCGCGCTTGGGCGAGAGTAGTACTAGGATGGGTGACCTCCTGGGAAGTCCTCGTGTTGCACCCCTTTTTTTTTTTTTGCCCTTTGTTCCTGTGCTGCCTGCTAATTTGCCCCTCACAAGGCCGCGGTTAGGGGCGGCGAAACACGTTTTTGCACATACAGTTTGTTTTATGTTTTTTAAGGGTTCGAATCGTTCGGGTAGAAGAGCAGGAGGAAAAAGGAAAAAAAAAAAAAGTATGATTTTGATTTGTTTAACCCGTCATGAATGCAGTTCGGTTCAGTTTTATTGTTTAATGGCGCTCATTGTCAAAATTTTTTATATATCTCGATTTTTGCGTGAGTTGGATTTTAATTTTCTATTTTATTTGATGTAGGAATGTGGAAAAGAACGTGGGGGAGAGTGAAGCCGGGGAAGGGATTGGTAGGATGGAGAGGGTAACAGAAACGGGTGCGATCATACCAGCACTAATGCACCGGATCCCATCAGAACTCCGAAGTTAAGCGCGCTTGGGCGAGAGTAGTACTAGGATGGGTGACCTCCTGGGAAGTCCTCGTGTTGCACCCCTTTTTTTTTTTTTGCCCTTTGTTCCTGTGCTGCCTGCTAATTTGCCCCTCACAAGGCCGCGGTTAGGGGCGGCGAAACACGTTTTTGCACATACACTTTGTTTTATGTTTTTTAAGGGTTCGAATCGTTCGGGTAGAAGAGCAGGAGGAAAAAGGAAAAAAAAAAAAAGTATGATTTTGATTTGTTTAACCCGTCATGAATGCAGTTCGGTTCAGTTTTATTGTTTAATGGCGCTCATTGTCAAAAATTTTTATATATCTCGATTTTTGCGTGAGTTGGATTTTAATTTTCTATTTTATTTGATGTAGGAATGTGGAAAAGAACGTGGGGGAGAGTGAAGCCGGGGAAGGGATTGGTAGGATGGAGAGGGTAACAGAAACGGGTGCGATCATACCAGCACTAATGCACCGGATCCCATCAGAACTCCGAAGTTAAGCGCGCTTGGGCGAGAGTAGTACTAGGATGGGTGACCTCCTGGGAAGTCCTCGTGTTGCACCCCTTTTTTTTTTTTTGCCCTTTGTTCCTGTGCTGCCTGCTAATTTGCCCCTCACAAGGCCGCGGTTAGGGGCGGCGAAACACGTTTTTGCACATACAGTTTGTTTTATGTTTTTTAAGGGTTCGAATCGTTCGGGTAGAAGAGCAGGAGGAAAAAGGAAAAAAAAAAAAAGTATGATTTTGATTTGTTTAACCCGTCATGAATGCAGTTCGGTTCAGTTTTATTGTTTAATGGCGCTCATTGTCAAAATTTTTTATATATCTCGATTTTTGCGTGAGTTGGATTTTAATTTTCTATTTTATTTGATGTAGGAATGTGGAAAAGAACGTGGGGGAGAGTGAAGCCGGGGAAGGGATTGGTAGGATGGAGAGGGTAACAGAAACGGGTGCGATCATACCAGCACTAATGCACCGGATCCCATCAGAACTCCGAAGTTAAGCGCGCTTGGGCGAGAGTAGTACTAGGATGGGTGACCTCCTGGGAAGTCCTCGTGTTGCACCCCTTTTTTTTTTTTTGCCCTTTGTTCCTGTGCTGCCTGCTAATTTGCCCCTCACAAGGCCGCGGTTAGGGGCGGCGAAACACGTTTTTGCACATACAGTTTGTTTTATGTTTTTTAAGGGTTCGAATCGTTCGGGTAGAAGAGCAGGAGGAAAAAGGAAAAAAAAAAAAAGTATGATTTTGATTTGTTTAACCCGTCATGAATGCAGTTCGGTTCAGTTTTATTGTTTAATGGCGCTCATTGTCAAAATTTTTTATATATCTCGATTTTTGCGTGAGTTGGATTTTAATTTTCTATTTTATTTGATGTAGGAATGTGGAAAAGAACGTGGGGGAGAGTGAAGCCGGGGAAGGGATTGGTAGGATGGAGAGGGTAACAGAAACGGGTGCGATCATACCAGCACTAATGCACCGGATCCCATCAGAACTCCGAAGTTAAGCGCGCTTGGGCGAGAGTAGTACTAGGATGGGTGACCTCCTGGGAAGTCCTCGTGTTGCACCCCTTTTTTTTTTTTTGCCCTTTGTTCCTGTGCTGCCTGCTAATTTGCCCCTCACAAGGCCGCGGTTAGGGGCGGCGAAACACGTTTTTGCACATACACTTTGTTTTATGTTTTTTAAGGGTTCGAATCGTTCGGGTAGAAGAGCAGGAGGAAAAAGGAAAAAAAAAAAAAGTATGATTTTGATTTGTTTAACCCGTCATGAATGCAGTTCGGTTCAGTTTTATTGTTTAATGGCGCTCATTGTCAAAAATTTTTATATATCTCGATTTTTGCGTGAGTTGGATTTTAATTTTCTATTTTATTTGATGTAGGAATGTGGAAAAGAACGTGGGGGAGAGTGAAGCCGGGGAAGGGATTGGTAGGATGGAGAGGGTAACAGAAACGGGTGCGATCATACCAGCACTAATGCACCGGATCCCATCAGAACTCCGAAGTTAAGCGCGCTTGGGCGAGAGTAGTACTAGGATGGGTGACCTCCTGGGAAGTCCTCGTGTTGCACCCCTTTTTTTTTTTTTGCCCTTTGTTCCTGTGCTGCCTGCTAATTTGCCCCTCACAAGGCCGCGGTTAGGGGCGGCGAAACACGTTTTTGCACATACAGTTTGTTTTATGTTTTTTAAGGGTTCGAATCGTTCGGGTAGAAGAGCAGGAGGAAAAAGGAAAAAAAAAAAAAGTATGATTTTGATTTGTTTAACCCGTCATGAATGCAGTTCGGTTCAGTTTTATTGTTTAATGGCGCTCATTGTCAAAATTTTTTATATATCTCGATTTTTGCGTGAGTTGGATTTTAATTTTCTATTTTATTTGATGTAGGAATGTGGAAAAGAACGTGGGGGAGAGTGAAGCCGGGGAAGGGATTGGTAGGATGGAGAGGGTAACAGAAACGGGTGCGATCATACCAGCACTAATGCACCGGATCCCATCAGAACTCCGAAGTTAAGCGCGCTTGGGCGAGAGTAGTACTAGGATGGGTGACCTCCTGGGAAGTCCTCGTGTTGCACCCCTTTTTTTTTTTTTGCCCTTTGTTCCTGTGCTGCCTGCTAATTTGCCCCTCACAAGGCCGCGGTTAGGGGCGGCGAAACACGTTTTTGCACATACAGTTTGTTTTATGTTTTTTAAGGGTTCGAATCGTTCGGGTAGAAGAGCAGGAGGAAAAAGGAAAAAAAAAAAAAGTATGATTTTGATTTGTTTAACCCGTCATGAATGCAGTTCGGTTCAGTTTTATTGTTTAATGGCGCTCATTGTCAAAATTTTTTATATATCTCGATTTTTGCGTGAGTTGGATTTTAATTTTCTATTTTATTTGATGTAGGAATGTGGAAAAGAACGTGGGGGAGAGTGAAGCCGGGGAAGGGATTGGTAGGATGGAGAGGGTAACAGAAACGGGTGCGATCATACCAGCACTAATGCACCGGATCCCATCAGAACTCCGAAGTTAAGCGCGCTTGGGCGAGAGTAGTACTAGGATGGGTGACCTCCTGGGAAGTCCTCGTGTTGCACCCCTTTTTTTTTTTTTGCCCTTTGTTCCTGTGCTGCCTGCTAATTTGCCCCTCACAAGGCCGCGGTTAGGGGCGGCGAAACACGTTTTTGCACATACACTTTGTTTTATGTTTTTTAAGGGTTCGAATCGTTCGGGTAGAAGAGCAGGAGGAAAAAGGAAAAAAAAAAAAAGTATGATTTTGATTTGTTTAACCCGTCATGAATGCAGTTCGGTTCAGTTTTATTGTTTAATGGCGCTCATTGTCAAAATTTTTTATATATCTCGATTTTTGCGTGAGTTGGATTTTAATTTTCTATTTTATTTGATGTAGGAATGTGGAAAAGAACGTGGGGGAGAGTGAAGCCGGGGAAGGGATTGGTAGGATGGAGAGGGTAACAGAAACGGGTGCGATCATACCAGCACTAATGCATCGGATCCCATCAGAACTCCGAAGTTAAGCGCGCTTGGGCGAGAGTAGTACTAGGATGGGTGACCTCCTGGGAAGTCCTCGTGTTGCACCCCTTTTTTTTTTTTTGCCCTTTGTTCCTGTGCTGCCTGCTAATTTGCCCCTCACAAGGCCGCGGTTAGGGGCGGCGAAACACGTTTTTGCACATACAGTTTGTTTTATGTTTTTTAAGGGTTCGAATCGTTCGGGTAGAAGAGCAGGAGGAAAAAGGAAAAAAAAAAAAAGTATGATTTTGATTTGTTTAACCCGTCATGAATGCAGTTCGGTTCAGTTTTATTGTTTAATGGCGCTCATTGTCAAAATTTTTTATATATCTCGATTTTTGCGTGAGTTGGATTTTAATTTTCTATTTTATTTGATGTAGGAATGTGGAAAAGAACGTGGGGGAGAGTGAAGCCGGGGAAGGGATTGGTAGGATGGAGAGGGTAACAGAAACGGGTGCGATCATACCAGCACTAATGCACCGGATCCCATCAGAACTCCGAAGTTAAGCGCGCTTGGGCGAGAGTAGTACTAGGATGGGTGACCTCCTGGGAAGTCCTCGTGTTGCACCCCTTTTTTTTTTTTTGCCCTTTGTTCCTGTGCTGCCTGCTAATTTGCCCCTCACAAGGCCGCGGTTAGGGGCGGCGAAACACGTTTTTGCACATACAGTTTGTTTTATGTTTTTTAAGGGTTCGAATCGTTCGGGTAGAAGAGCAGGAGGAAAAAGGAAAAAAAAAAAAAGTATGATTTTGATTTGTTTAACCCGTCATGAATGCAGTTCGGTTCAGTTTTATTGTTTAATGGCGCTCATTGTCAAAATTTTTTATATATCTCGATTTTTGCGTGAGTTGGATTTTAATTTTCTATTTTATTTGATGTAGGAATGTGGAAAAGAACGTGGGGGAGAGTGAAGCCGGGGAAGGGATTGGTAGGATGGAGAGGGTAACAGAAACGGGTGCGATCATACCAGCACTAATGCACCGGATCCCATCAGAACTCCGAAGTTAAGCGCGCTTGGGCGAGAGTAGTACTAGGATGGGTGACCTCCTGGGAAGTCCTCGTGTTGCACCCCTTTTTTTTTTTTTGCCCTTTGTTCCTGTGCTGCCTGCTAATTTGCCCCTCACAAGGCCGCGGTTAGGGGCGGCGAAACACGTTTTTGCACATACAGTTTGTTTTATGTTTTTTAAGGGTTCGAATCGTTCGGGTAGAAGAGCAGGAGGAAAAAGGAAAAAAAAAAAAAGTATGATTTTGATTTGTTTAACCCGTCATGAATGCAGTTCGGTTCAGTTTTATTGTTTAATGGCGCTCATTGTCAAAATTTTTTATATATCTCGATTTTTGCGTGAGTTGGATTTTAATTTTCTATTTTATTTGATGTAGGAATGTGGAAAAGAACGTGGGGGAGAGTGAAGCCGGGGAAGGGATTGGTAGGATGGAGAGGGTAACAGAAACGGGTGCGATCATACCAGCACTAATGCACCGGATCCCATCAGAACTCCGAAGTTAAGCGCGCTTGGGCGAGAGTAGTACTAGGATGGGTGACCTCCTGGGAAGTCCTCGTGTTGCACCCCTTTTTTTTTTTTTTGCCCTTTGTTCCTGTGCTGCCTGCTAATTTGCCCCTCACAAGGCCGCGGTTAGGGGCGGCGAAACACGTTTTTGCACATACAGTTTGTTTTATGTTTTTTAAGGGTTCGAATCGTTCGGGTAGAAGAGCAGGAGGAAAAAGGAAAAAAAAAAAAAGTATGATTTTGATTTGTTTAACCCGTCATGAATGCAGTTCGGTTCAGTTTTATTGTTTAATGGCGCTCATTGTCAAAATTTTTTATATATCTCGATTTTTGCGTGAGTTGGATTTTAATTTTCTATTTTATTTGATGTAGGAATGTGGAAAAGAACGTGGGGGAGAGTGAAGCCGGGGAAGGGATTGGTAGGATGGAGAGGGTAACAGAAACGGGTGCGATCATACCAGCACTAATGCACCGGATCCCATCAGAACTCCGAAGTTAAGCGCGCTTGGGCGAGAGTAGTACTAGGATGGGTGACCTCCTGGGAAGTCCTCGTGTTGCACCCCTTTTTTTTTTTTTGCCCTTTGTTCCTGTGCTGCCTGCTAATTTGCCCCTCACAAGGCCGCGGTTAGGGGCGGCGAAACACGTTTTTGCACATACAGTTTGTTTTATGTTTTTTAAGGGTTCGAATCGTTCGGGTAGAAGAGCAGAAGGAAAAAGGAAAAAAAAAAAAAGTATGATTTTGATTTGTTTAACCCGTCATGAATGCAGTTCGGTTCAGTTTTATTGTTTAATGGCGCTCATTGTCAAAATTTTTTATATATCTCGATTTTTGCGTGAGTTGGATTTTAATTTTCTATTTTATTTGATGTAGGAATGTGGAAAAGAACGTGGGGGAGAGTGAAGCCGGGGAAGGGATTGGTAGGATGGAGAGGGTAACAGAAACGGGTGCGATCATACCAGCACTAATGCACCGGATCCCATCAGAACTCCGAAGTTAAGCGCGCTTGGGCGAGAGTAGTACTAGGATGGGTGACCTCCTGGGAAGTCCTCGTGTTGCACCCCTTTTTTTTTTTTTGCCCTTTGTTCCTGTGCTGCCTGCTAATTTGCCCCTCACAAGGCCGCGGTTAGGGGCGGCGAAACACGTTTTTGCACATACAGTTTGTTTTATGTTTTTTAAGGGTTCGAATCGTTCGGGTAGAAGAGCAGGAGGAAAAAGGAAAAAAAAAAAAGTATGATTTTGATTTGTTTAACCCGTCATGAATGCAGTTCGGTTCAGTTTTATTGTTTAATGGCGCTCATTGTCAAAATTTTTTATATATCTCGATTTTTGCGTGAGTTGGATTTTAATTTTCTATTTTATTTGATGTAGGAATGTGGAAAAGAACGTGGGGGAGAGTGAAGCCGGGGAAGGGATTGGTAGGATGGAGAGGGTAACAGAAACGGGTGCGATCATACCAGCACTAATGCACCGGATCCCATCAGAACTCCGAAGTTAAGCGCGCTTGGGCGAGAGTAGTACTAGGATGGGTGACCTCCTGGGAAGTCCTCGTGTTGCACCCCTTTTTTTTTTTTTGCCCTTTGTTCCTGTGCTGCCTGCTAATTTGCCCCTCACAAGGCCGCGGTTAGGGGCGGCGAAACACGTTTTTGCACATACAGTTTGTTTTATGTTTTTTAAGGGTTCGAATCGTTCGGGTAGAAGAGCAGGAGGAAAAAGGAAAAAAAAAAAAAGTATGATTTTGATTTGTTTAACCCGTCATGAATGCAGTTCGGTTCAGTTTTATTGTTTAATGGCGCTCATTGTCAAAATTTTTTATATATCTCGATTTTTGCGTGAGTTGGATTTTAATTTTCTATTTTATTTGATGTAGGAATGTGGAAAAGAACGTGGGGGAGAGTGAAGCCGGGGAAGGGATTGGTAGGATGGAGAGGGTAACAGAAACGGGTGCGATCATACCAGCACTAATGCACCGGATCCCATCAGAACTCCGAAGTTAAGCGCGCTTGGGCGAGAGTAGTACTAGGATGGGTGACCTCCTGGGAAGTCCTCGTGTTGCACCCCTTTTTTTTTTTTTGCCCTTTGTTCCTGTGCTGCCTGCTAATTTGCCCCTCACAAGGCCGCGGTTAGGGGCGGCGAAACACGTTTTTGCACATACAGTTTGTTTTATGTTTTTTAAGGGTTCGAATCGTTCGGGTAGAAGAGCAGGAGGAAAAAGGAAAAAAAAAAAAAGTATGATTTTGATTTGTTTAACCCGTCATGAATGCAGTTCGGTTCAGTTTTATTGTTTAATGGCGCTCATTGTCAAAATTTTTTATATATCTCGATTTTTGCGTGAGTTGGATTTTAATTTTCTATTTTATTTGATGTAGGAATGTGGAAAAGAACGTGGGGGAGAGTGAAGCCGGGGAAGGGATTGGTAGGATGGAGAGGGTAACAGAAACGGGTGCGATCATACCAGCACTAATGCACCGGATCCCATCAGAACTCCGAAGTTAAGCGCGCTTGGGCGAGAGTAGTACTAGGATGGGTGACCTCCTGGGAAGTCCTCGTGTTGCACCCCTTTTTTTTTTTTTGCCCTTTGTTCCTGTGCTGCCTGCTAATTTGCCCCTCACAAGGCCGCGGTTAGGGGCGGCGAAACACGTTTTTGCACATACACTTTGTTTTATGTTTTTTAAGGGTTCGAATCGTTCGGGTAGAAGAGCAGGAGGAAAAAGGAAAAAAAAAAAAAGTATGATTTTGATTTGTTTAACCCGTCATGAATGCAGTTCGGTTCAGTTTTATTGTTTAATGGCGCTCATTGTCAAAATTTTTTATATATCTCGATTTTTGCGTGAGTTGGATTTTAATTTTCTATTTTATTTGATGTAGGAATGTGGAAAAGAACGTGGGGGAGAGTGAAGCCGGGGAAGGGATTGGTAGGATGGAGAGGGTAACAGAAACGGGTGCGATCATACCAGCACTAATGCACCGGATCCCATCAGAACTCCGAAGTTAAGCGCGCTTGGGCGAGAGTAGTACTAGGATGGGTGACCTCCTGGGAAGTCCTCGTGTTGCACCCCTTTTTTTTTTTTTGCCCTTTGTTCCTGTGCTGCCTGCTAATTTGCCCCTCACAAGGCCGCGGTTAGGGGCGGCGAAACACGTTTTTGCACATACACTTTGTTTTATGTTTTTTAAGGGTTCGAATCGTTCGGGTAGAAGAGCAGGAGGAAAAAGGAAAAAAAAAAAAAGTATGATTTTGATTTGTTTAACCCGTCATGAATGCAGTTCGGTTCAGTTTTATTGTTTAATGGCGCTCATTGTCAAAATTTTTTATATATCTCGATTTTTGCGTGAGTTGGATTTTAATTTTCTATTTTATTTGATGTAGGAATGTGGAAAAGAACGTGGGGGAGAGTGAAGCCGGGGAAGGGATTGGTAGGATGGAGAGGGTAACAGAAACGGGTGCGATCATACCAGCACTAATGCACCGGATCCCATCAGAACTCCGAAGTTAAGCGCGCTTGGGCGAGAGTAGTACTAGGATGGGTGACCTCCTGGGAAGTCCTCGTGTTGCACCCCTTTTTTTTTTTTTTGCCCTTTGTTCCTGTGCTGCCTGCTAATTTGCCCCTCACAAGGCCGCGGTTAGGGGCGGCGAAACACGTTTTTGCACATACAGTTTGTTTTATGTTTTTTAAGGGTTCGAATCGTTCGGGTAGAAGAGCAGGAGGAAAAAGGAAAAAAAAAAAAAGTATGATTTTGATTTGTTTAACCCGTCATGAATGCAGTTCGGTTCAGTTTTATTGTTTAATGGCGCTCATTGTCAAAATTTTTTATATATCTCGATTTTTGCGTGAGTTGGATTTTAATTTTCTATTTTATTTGATGTAGGAATGTGGAAAAGAACGTGGGGGAGAGTGAAGCCGGGGAAGGGATTGGTAGGATGGAGAGGGTAACAGAAACGGGTGCGATCATACCAGCACTAATGCACCGGATCCCATCAGAACTCCGAAGTTAAGCGCGCTTGGGCGAGAGTAGTACTAGGATGGGTGACCTCCTGGGAAGTCCTCGTGTTGCACCCCTTTTTTTTTTTTTGCCCTTTGTTCCTGTGCTGCCTGCTAATTTGCCCCTCACAAGGCCGCGGTTAGGGGCGGCGAAACACGTTTTTGCACATACACTTTGTTTTATGTTTTTTAAGGGTTCGAATCGTTCGGGTAGAAGAGCAGGAGGAAAAAGGAAAAAAAAAAAAAGTATGATTTTGATTTGTTTAACCCGTCATGAATGCAGTTCGGTTCAGTTTTATTGTTTAATGGCGCTCATTGTCAAAAATTTTTATATATCTCGATTTTTGCGTGAGTTGGATTTTAATTTTCTATTTTATTTGATGTAGGAATGTGGAAAAGAACGTGGGGGAGAGTGAAGCCGGGGAAGGGATTGGTAGGATGGAGAGGGTAACAGAAACGGGTGCGATCATACCAGCACTAATGCACCGGATCCCATCAGAACTCCGAAGTTAAGCGCGCTTGGGCGAGAGTAGTACTAGGATGGGTGACCTCCTGGGAAGTCCTCGTGTTGCACCCCTTTTTTTTTTTTTGCCCTTTGTTCCTGTGCTGCCTGCTAATTTGCCCCTCACAAGGCCGCGGTTAGGGGCGGCGAAACACGTTTTTGCACATACACTTTGTTTTATGTTTTTTAAGGGTTCGAATCGTTCGGGTAGAAGAGCAGGAGGAAAAAGGAAAAAAAAAAAAAGTATGATTTTGATTTGTTTAACCCGTCATGAATGCAGTTCGGTTCAGTTTTATTGTTTAATGGCGCTCATTGTCAAAAATTTTTATATATCTCGATTTTTGCGTGAGTTGGATTTTAATTTTCTATTTTATTTGATGTAGGAATGTGGAAAAGAACGTGGGGGAGAGTGAAGCCGGGGAAGGGATTGGTAGGATGGAGAGGGTAACAGAAACGGGTGCGATCATACCAGCACTAATGCACCGGATCCCATCAGAACTCCGAAGTTAAGCGCGCTTGGGCGAGAGTAGTACTAGGATGGGTGACCTCCTGGGAAGTCCTCGTGTTGCACCCCTTTTTTTTTTTTTGCCCTTTGTTCCTGTGCTGCCTGCTAATTTGCCCCTCACAAGGCCGCGGTTAGGGGCGGCGAAACACGTTTTTGCACATACACTTTGTTTTATGTTTTTTAAGGGTTCGAATCGTTCGGGTAGAAGAGCAGGAGGAAAAAGGAAAAAAAAAAAAAGTATGATTTTGATTTGTTTAACCCGTCATGAATGCAGTTCGGTTCAGTTTTATTGTTTAATGGCGCTCATTGTCAAAATTTTTTATATATCTCGATTTTTGCGTGAGTTGGATTTTAATTTTCTATTTTATTTGATGTAGGAATGTGGAAAAGAACGTGGGGGAGAGTGAAGCCGGGGAAGGGATTGGTAGGATGGAGAGGGTAACAGAAACGGGTGCGATCATACCAGCACTAATGCACCGGATCCCATCAGAACTCCGAAGTTAAGCGCGCTTGGGCGAGAGTAGTACTAGGATGGGTGACCTCCTGGGAAGTCCTCGTGTTGCACCCCTTTTTTTTTTTTTGCCCTTTGTTCCTGTGCTGCCTGCTAATTTGCCCCTCACAAGGCCGCGGTTAGGGGCGGCGAAACACGTTTTTGCACATACACTTTGTTTTATGTTTTTTAAGGGTTCGAATCGTTCGGGTAGAAGAGCAGGAGGAAAAAGGAAAAAAAAAAAAAGTATGATTTTGATTTGTTTAACCCGTCATGAATGCAGTTCGGTTCAGTTTTATTGTTTAATGGCGCTCATTGTCAAAATTTTTTATATATCTCGATTTTTGCGTGAGTTGGATTTTAATTTTCTATTTTATTTGATGTAGGAATGTGGAAAAGAACGTGGGGGAGAGTGAAGCCGGGGAAGGGATTGGTAGGATGGAGAGGGTAACAGAAACGGGTGCGATCATACCAGCACTAATGCACCGGATCCCATCAGAACTCCGAAGTTAAGCGCGCTTGGGCGAGAGTAGTACTAGGATGGGTGACCTCCTGGGAAGTCCTCGTGTTGCACCCCTTTTTTTTTTTTTGCCCTTTGTTCCTGTGCTGCCTGCTAATTTGCCCCTCACAAGGCCGCGGTTAGGGGCGGCGAAACACGTTTTTGCACATACACTTTGTTTTATGTTTTTTAAGGGTTCGAATCGTTCGGGTAGAAGAGCAGGAGGAAAAAGGAAAAAAAAAAAAAGTATGATTTTGATTTGTTTAACCCGTCATGAATGCAGTTCGGTTCAGTTTTATTGTTTAATGGCGCTCATTGTCAAAATTTTTTATATATCTCGATTTTTGCGTGAGTTGGATTTTAATTTTCTATTTTATTTGATGTAGGAATGTGGAAAAGAACGTGGGGGAGAGTGAAGCCGGGGAAGGGATTGGTAGGATGGAGAGGGTAACAGAAACGGGTGCGATCATACCAGCACTAATGCACCGGATCCCATCAGAACTCCGAAGTTAAGCGCGCTTGGGCGAGAGTAGTACTAGGATGGGTGACCTCCTGGGAAGTCCTCGTGTTGCACCCCTTTTTTTTTTTTTGCCCTTTGTTCCTGTGCTGCCTGCTAATTTGCCCCTCACAAGGCCGCGGTTAGGGGCGGCGAAACACGTTTTTGCACATACAGTTTGTTTTATGTTTTTTAAGGGTTCGAATCGTTCGGGTAGAAGAGCAGGAGGAAAAAGGAAAAAAAAAAAAAAGTATGATTTTGATTTGTTTAACCCGTCATGAATGCAGTTCGGTTCAGTTTTATTGTTTAATGGCGCTCATTGTCAAAATTTTTTATATATCTCGATTTTTGCGTGAGTTGGATTTTAATTTTCTATTTTATTTGATGTAGGAATGTGGAAAAGAACGTGGGGGAGAGTGAAGCCGGGGAAGGGATTGGTAGGATGGAGAGGGTAACAGAAACGGGTGCGATCATACCAGCACTAATGCACCGGATCCCATCAGAACTCCGAAGTTAAGCGCGCTTGGGCGAGAGTAGTACTAGGATGGGTGACCTCCTGGGAAGTCCTCGTGTTGCACCCCTTTTTTTTTTTTTGCCCTTTGTTCCTGTGCTGCCTGCTAATTTGCCCCTCACAAGGCCGCGGTTAGGGGCGGCGAAACACGTTTTTGCACATACAGTTTGTTTTATGTTTTTTAAGGGTTCGAATCGTTCGGGTAGAAGAGCAGGAGGAAAAAGGAAAAAAAAAAAAAAGTATGATTTTGATTTGTTTAACCCGTCATGAATGCAGTTCGGTTCAGTTTTATTGTTTAATGGCGCTCATTGTCAAAATTTTTTATATATCTCGATTTTTGCGTGAGTTGGATTTTAATTTTCTATTTTATTTGATGTAGGAATGTGGAAAAGAACGTGGGGGAGAGTGAAGCCGGGGAAGGGATTGGTAGGATGGAGAGGGTAACAGAAACGGGTGCGATCATACCAGCACTAATGCACCGGATCCCATCAGAACTCCGAAGTTAAGCACGCTTGGGCGAGAGTAGTACTAGGATGGGTGACCTCCTGGGAAGTCCTCGTGTTGCACCCCTTTTTTTTTTTTTGCCCTTTGTTCCTGTGCTGCCTGCTAATTTGCCCCTCACAAGGCCGCGGTTAGGGGCGGCGAAACACGTTTTTGCACATACAGTTTGTTTTATGTTTTTTAAGGGTTCGAATCGTTCGGGTAGAAGAGCAGGAGGAAAAAGGAAAAAAAAAAAAAAGTATGATTTTGATTTGTTTAACCCGTCATGAATGCAGTTCGGTTCAGTTTTATTGTTTAATGGCGCTCATTGTCAAAATTTTTTATATATCTCGATTTTTGCGTGAGTTGGATTTTAATTTTCTATTTTATTTGATGTAGGAATGTGGAAAAGAACGTGGGGGAGAGTGAAGCCGGGGAAGGGATTGGTAGGATGGAGAGGGTAACAGAAACGGGTGCGATCATACCAGCACTAATGCACCGGATCCCATCAGAACTCCGAAGTTAAGCGCGCTTGGGCGAGAGTAGTACTAGGATGGGTGACCTCCTGGGAAGTCCTCGTGTTGCACCCCTTTTTTTTTTTTTGCCCTTTGTTCCTGTGCTGCCTGCTAATTTGCCCCTCACAAGGCCGCGGTTAGGGGCGGCGAAACACGTTTTTGCACATACAGTTTGTTTTATGTTTTTTAAGGGTTCGAATCGTTCGGGTAGAAGAGCAGGAGGAAAAAGGAAAAAAAAAAAAAAGTATGATTTTGATTTGTTTAACCCGTCATGAATGCAGTTCGGTTCAGTTTTATTGTTTAATGGCGCTCATTGTCAAAATTTTTTATATATCTCGATTTTTGCGTGAGTTGGATTTTAATTTTCTATTTTATTTGATGTAGGAATGTGGAAAAGAACGTGGGGGAGAGTGAAGCCGGGGAAGGGATTGGTAGGATGGAGAGGGTAACAGAAACGGGTGCGATCATACCAGCACTAATGCACCGGATCCCATCAGAACTCCGAAGTTAAGCGCGCTTGGGCGAGAGTAGTACTAGGATGGGTGACCTCCTGGGAAGTCCTCGTGTTGCACCCCTTTTTTTTTTTTTGCCCTTTGTTCCTGTGCTGCCTGCTAATTTGCCCCTCACAAGGCCGCGGTTAGGGGCGGCGAAACACGTTTTTGCACATACAGTTTGTTTTATGTTTTTTAAGGGTTCGAATCGTTCGGGTAGAAGAGCAGGAGGAAAAAGGAAAAAAAAAAAAAAGTATGATTTTGATTTGTTTAACCCGTCATGAATGCAGTTCGGTTCAGTTTTATTGTTTAATGGCGCTCATTGTCAAAATTTTTTATATATCTCGATTTTTGCGTGAGTTGGATTTTAATTTTCTATTTTATTTGATGTAGGAATGTGGAAAAGAACGTGGGGGAGAGTGAAGCCGGGGAAGGGATTGGTAGGATGGAGAGGGTAACAGAAACGGGTGCGATCATACCAGCACTAATGCACCGGATCCCATCAGAACTCCGAAGTTAAGCGCGCTTGGGCGAGAGTAGTACTAGGATGGGTGACCTCCTGGGAAGTCCTCGTGTTGCACCCCTTTTTTTTTTTTTGCCCTTTGTTCCTGTGCTGCCTGCTAATTTGCCCCTCACAAGGCCGCGGTTAGGGGCGGCGAAACACGTTTTTGCACATACAGTTTGTTTTATGTTTTTTAAGGGTTCGAATCGTTCGGGTAGAAGAGCAGGAGGAAAAAGGAAAAAAAAAAAAAAGTATGATTTTGATTTGTTTAACCCGTCATGAATGCAGTTCGGTTCAGTTTTATTGTTTAATGGCGCTCATTGTCAAAATTTTTTATATATCTCGATTTTTGCGTGAGTTGGATTTTAATTTTCTATTTTATTTGATGTAGGAATGTGGAAAAGAACGTGGGGGAGAGTGAAGCCGGGGAAGGGATTGGTAGGATGGAGAGGGTAACAGAAACGGGTGCGATCATACCAGCACTAATGCACCGGATCCCATCAGAACTCCGAAGTTAAGCGCGCTTGGGCGAGAGTAGTACTAGGATGGGTGACCTCCTGGGAAGTCCTCGTGTTGCACCCCTTTTTTTTTTTTTGCCCTTTGTTCCTGTGCTGCCTGCTAATTTGCCCCTCACAAGGCCGCGGTTAGGGGCGGCGAAACACGTTTTTGCACATACAGTTTGTTTTATGTTTTTTAAGGGTTCGAATCGTTCGGGTAGAAGAGCAGGAGGAAAAAGGAAAAAAAAAAAAAAGTATGATTTTGATTTGTTTAACCCGTCATGAATGCAGTTCGGTTCAGTTTTATTGTTTAATGGCGCTCATTGTCAAAATTTTTTATATATCTCGATTTTTGCGTGAGTTGGATTTTAATTTTCTATTTTATTTGATGTAGGAATGTGGAAAAGAACGTGGGGGAGAGTGAAGCCGGGGAAGGGATTGGTAGGATGGAGAGGGTAACAGAAACGGGTGCGATCATACCAGCACTAATGCACCGGATCCCATCAGAACTCCGAAGTTAAGCGCGCTTGGGCGAGAGTAGTACTAGGATGGGTGACCTCCTGGGAAGTCCTCGTGTTGCACCCCTTTTTTTTTTTTTGCCCTTTGTTCCTGTGCTGCCTGCTAATTTGCCCCTCACAAGGCCGCGGTTAGGGGCGGCGAAACACGTTTTTGCACATACAGTTTGTTTTATGTTTTTTAAGGGTTCGAATCGTTCGGGTAGAAGAGCAGGAGGAAAAAGGAAAAAAAAAAAAAAGTATGATTTTGATTTGTTTAACCCGTCATGAATGCAGTTCGGTTCAGTTTTATTGTTTAATGGCGCTCATTGTCAAAATTTTTTATATATCTCGATTTTTGCGTGAGTTGGATTTTAATTTTCTATTTTATTTGATGTAGGAATGTGGAAAAGAACGTGGGGGAGAGTGAAGCCGGGGAAGGGATTGGTAGGATGGAGAGGGTAACAGAAACGGGTGCGATCATACCAGCACTAATGCACCGGATCCCATCAGAACTCCGAAGTTAAGCGCGCTTGGGCGAGAGTAGTACTAGGATGGGTGACCTCCTGGGAAGTCCTCGTGTTGCACCCCTTTTTTTTTTTTTGCCCTTTGTTCCTGTGCTGCCTGCTAATTTGCCCCTCACAAGGCCGCGGTTAGGGGCGGCGAAACACGTTTTTGCACATACAGTTTGTTTTATGTTTTTTAAGGGTTCGAATCGTTCGGGTAGAAGAGCAGGAGGAAAAAGGAAAAAAAAAAAAAAGTATGATTTTGATTTGTTTAACCCGTCATGAATGCAGTTCGGTTCAGTTTTATTGTTTAATGGCGCTCATTGTCAAAATTTTTTATATATCTCGATTTTTGCGTGAGTTGGATTTTAATTTTCTATTTTATTTGATGTAGGAATGTGGAAAAGAACGTGGGGGAGAGTGAAGCCGGGGAAGGGATTGGTAGGATGGAGAGGGTAACAGAAACGGGTGCGATCATACCAGCACTAATGCACCGGATCCCATCAGAACTCCGAAGTTAAGCGCGCTTGGGCGAGAGTAGTACTAGGATGGGTGACCTCCTGGGAAGTCCTCGTGTTGCACCCCTTTTTTTTTTTTTGCCCTTTGTTCCTGTGCTGCCTGCTAATTTGCCCCTCACAAGGCCGCGGTTAGGGGCGGCGAAACACGTTTTTGCACATACAGTTTGTTTTATGTTTTTTAAGGGTTCGAATCGTTCGGGTAGAAGAGCAGGAGGAAAAAGGAAAAAAAAAAAAAAGTATGATTTTGATTTGTTTAACCCGTCATGAATGCAGTTCGGTTCAGTTTTATTGTTTAATGGCGCTCATTGTCAAAATTTTTTATATATCTCGATTTTTGCGTGAGTTGGATTTTAATTTTCTATTTTATTTGATGTAGGAATGTGGAAAAGAACGTGGGGGAGAGTGAAGCCGGGGAAGGGATTGGTAGGATGGAGAGGGTAACAGAAACGGGTGCGATCATACCAGCACTAATGCACCGGATCCCATCAGAACTCCGAAGTTAAGCGCGCTTGGGCGAGAGTAGTACTAGGATGGGTGACCTCCTGGGAAGTCCTCGTGTTGCACCCCTTTTTTTTTTTTTGCCCTTTGTTCCTGTGCTGCCTGCTAATTTGCCCCTCACAAGGCCGCGGTTAGGGGCGGCGAAACACGTTTTTGCACATACAGTTTGTTTTATGTTTTTTAAGGGTTCGAATCGTTCGGGTAGAAGAGCAGGAGGAAAAAGGAAAAAAAAAAAAAAGTATGATTTTGATTTGTTTAACCCGTCATGAATGCAGTTCGGTTCAGTTTTATTGTTTAATGGCGCTCATTGTCAAAATTTTTTATATATCTCGATTTTTGCGTGAGTTGGATTTTAATTTTCTATTTTATTTGATGTAGGAATGTGGAAAAGAACGTGGGGGAGAGTGAAGCCGGGGAAGGGATTGGTAGGATGGAGAGGGTAACAGAAACGGGTGCGATCATACCAGCACTAATGCACCGGATCCCATCAGAACTCCGAAGTTAAGCGCGCTTGGGCGAGAGTAGTACTAGGATGGGTGACCTCCTGGGAAGTCCTCGTGTTGCACCCCTTTTTTTTTTTTTGCCCTTTGTTCCTGTGCTGCCTGCTAATTTGCCCCTCACAAGGCCGCGGTTAGGGGCGGCGAAACACGTTTTTGCACATACAGTTTGTTTTATGTTTTTTAAGGGTTCGAATCGTTCGGGTAGAAGAGCAGGAGGAAAAAGGAAAAAAAAAAAAAAGTATGATTTTGATTTGTTTAACCCGTCATGAATGCAGTTCGGTTCAGTTTTATTGTTTAATGGCGCTCATTGTCAAAATTTTTTATATATCTCGATTTTTGCGTGAGTTGGATTTTAATTTTCTATTTTATTTGATGTAGGAATGTGGAAAAGAACGTGGGGGAGAGTGAAGCCGGGGAAGGGATTGGTAGGATGGAGAGGGTAACAGAAACGGGTGCGATCATACCAGCACTAATGCACCGGATCCCATCAGAACTCCGAAGTTAAGCGCGCTTGGGCGAGAGTAGTACTAGGATGGGTGACCTCCTGGGAAGTCCTCGTGTTGCACCCCTTTTTTTTTTTTGCCCTTTGTTCCTGTGCTGCCTGCTAATTTGCCCCTCACAAGGCCGCGGTTAGGGGCGGCGAAACACGTTTTTGCACATACAGTTTGTTTTATGTTTTTTAAGGGTTCGAATCGTTCGGGTAGAAGAGCAGGAGGAAAAAGGAAAAAAAAAAAAAAGTATGATTTTGATTTGTTTAACCCGTCATGAATGCAGTTCGGTTCAGTTTTATTGTTTAATGGCGCTCATTGTCAAAATTTTTTATATATCTCGATTTTTGCGTGAGTTGGATTTTAATTTTCTATTTTATTTGATGTAGGAATGTGGAAAAGAACGTGGGGGAGAGTGAAGCCGGGGAAGGGATTGGTAGGATGGAGAGGGTAACAGAAACGGGTGCGATCATACCAGCACTAATGCACCGGATCCCATCAGAACTCCGAAGTTAAGCGCGCTTGGGCGAGAGTAGTACTAGGATGGGTGACCTCCTGGGAAGTCCTCGTGTTGCACCCCTTTTTTTTTTTTTGCCCTTTGTTCCTGTGCTGCCTGCTAATTTGCCCCTCACAAGGCCGCGGTTAGGGGCGGCGAAACACGTTTTTGCACATACAGTTTGTTTTATGTTTTTTAAGGGTTCGAATCGTTCGGGTAGAAGAGCAGGAGGAAAAAGGAAAAAAAAAAAAAAGTATGATTTTGATTTGTTTAACCCGTCATGAATGCAGTTCGGTTCAGTTTTATTGTTTAATGGCGCTCATTGTCAAAATTTTTTATATATCTCGATTTTTGCGTGAGTTGGATTTTAATTTTCTATTTTATTTGATGTAGGAATGTGGAAAAGAACGTGGGGGAGAGTGAAGCCGGGGAAGGGATTGGTAGGATGGAGAGGGTAACAGAAACGGGTGCGATCATACCAGCACTAATGCACCGGATCCCATCAGAACTCCGAAGTTAAGCGCGCTTGGGCGAGAGTAGTACTAGGATGGGTGACCTCCTGGGAAGTCCTCGTGTTGCACCCCTTTTTTTTTTTTTGCCCTTTGTTCCTGTGCTGCCTGCTAATTTGCCCCTCACAAGGCCGCGGTTAGGGGCGGCGAAACACGTTTTTGCACATACAGTTTGTTTTATGTTTTTTAAGGGTTCGAATCGTTCGGGTAGAAGAGCAGGAGGAAAAAGGAAAAAAAAAAAAAAGTATGATTTTGATTTGTTTAACCCGTCATGAATGCAGTTCGGTTCAGTTTTATTGTTTAATGGCGCTCATTGTCAAAATTTTTTATATATCTCGATTTTTGCGTGAGTTGGATTTTAATTTTCTATTTTATTTGATGTAGGAATGTGGAAAAGAACGTGGGGGAGAGTGAAGCCGGGGAAGGGATTGGTAGGATGGAGAGGGTAACAGAAACGGGTGCGATCATACCAGCACTAATGCACCGGATCCCATCAGAACTCCGAAGTTAAGCGCGCTTGGGCGAGAGTAGTACTAGGATGGGTGACCTCCTGGGAAGTCCTCGTGTTGCACCCCTTTTTTTTTTTTTGCCCTTTGTTCCTGTGCTGCCTGCTAATTTGCCCCTCACAAGGCCGCGGTTAGGGGCGGCGAAACACGTTTTTGCACATACAGTTTGTTTTATGTTTTTTAAGGGTTCGAATCGTTCGGGTAGAAGAGCAGGAGGAAAAAGGAAAAAAAAAAAAAAGTATGATTTTGATTTGTTTAACCCGTCATGAATGCAGTTCGGTTCAGTTTTATTGTTTAATGGCGCTCATTGTCAAAATTTTTTATATATCTCGATTTTTGCGTGAGTTGGATTTTAATTTTCTATTTTATTTGATGTAGGAATGTGGAAAAGAACGTGGGGGAGAGTGAAGCCGGGGAAGGGATTGGTAGGATGGAGAGGGTAACAGAAACGGGTGCGATCATACCAGCACTAATGCACCGGATCCCATCAGAACTCCGAAGTTAAGCGCGCTTGGGCGAGAGTAGTACTAGGATGGGTGACCTCCTGGGAAGTCCTCGTGTTGCACCCCTTTTTTTTTTTTTGCCCTTTGTTCCTGTGCTGCCTGCTAATTTGCCCCTCACAAGGCCGCGGTTAGGGGCGGCGAAACACGTTTTTGCACATACAGTTTGTTTTATGTTTTTTAAGGGTTCGAATCGTTCGGGTAGAAGAGCAGGAGGAAAAAGGAAAAAAAAAAAAAAGTATGATTTTGATTTGTTTAACCCGTCATGAATGCAGTTCGGTTCAGTTTTATTGTTTAATGGCGCTCATTGTCAAAATTTTTTATATATCTCGATTTTTGCGTGAGTTGGATTTTAATTTTCTATTTTATTTGATGTAGGAATGTGGAAAAGAACGTGGGGGAGAGTGAAGCCGGGGAAGGGATTGGTAGGATGGAGAGGGTAACAGAAACGGGTGCGATCATACCAGCACTAATGCACCGGATCCCATCAGAACTCCGAAGTTAAGCGCGCTTGGGCGAGAGTAGTACTAGGATGGGTGACCTCCTGGGAAGTCCTCGTGTTGCACCCCTTTTTTTTTTTTTGCCCTTTGTTCCTGTGCTGCCTGCTAATTTGCCCCGCACAAGGCCGCGGTTAGGGGCGGCGAAACACGTTTTTGCACATACAGTTTGTTTTATGTTTTTTAAGGGTTCGAATCGTTCGGGTAGAAGAGCAGGAGGAAAAAGGAAAAAAAAAAAAAAGTATGATTTTGATTTGTTTAACCCGTCATGAATGCAGTTCGGTTCAGTTTTATTGTTTAATGGCGCTCATTGTCAAAATTTTTTATATATCTCGATTTTTGCGTGAGTTGGATTTTAATTTTCTATTTTATTTGATGTAGGAATGTGGAAAAGAACGTGGGGGAGAGTGAAGCCGGGGAAGGGATTGGTAGGATGGAGAGGGTAACAGAAACGGGTGCGATCATACCAGCACTAATGCACCGGATCCCATCAGAACTCCGAAGTTAAGCGCGCTTGGGCGAGAGTAGTACTAGGATGGGTGACCTCCTGGGAAGTCCTCGTGTTGCACCCCTTTTTTTTTTTTTGCCCTTTGTTCCTGTGCTGCCTGCTAATTTGCCCCGCACAAGGCCGCGGTTAGGGGCGGCGAAACACGTTTTTGCACATACAGTTTGTTTTATGTTTTTTAAGGGTTCGAATCGTTCGGGTAGAAGAGCAGGAGGAAAAAGGAAAAAAAAAAAAAAGTATGATTTTGATTTGTTTAACCCGTCATGAATGCAGTTCGGTTCAGTTTTATTGTTTAATGGCGCTCATTGTCAAAATTTTTTATATATCTCGATTTTTGCGTGAGTTGGATTTTAATTTTCTATTTTATTTGATGTAGGAATGTGGAAAAGAACGTGGGGGAGAGTGAAGCCGGGGAAGGGATTGGTAGGATGGAGAGGGTAACAGAAACGGGTGCGATCATACCAGCACTAATGCACCGGATCCCATCAGAACTCCGAAGTTAAGCGCGCTTGGGCGAGAGTAGTACTAGGATGGGTGACCTCCTGGGAAGTCCTCGTGTTGCACCCCTTTTTTTTTTTTTGCCCTTTGTTCCTGTGCTGCCTGCTAATTTGCCCCTCACAAGGCCGCGGTTAGGGGCGGCGAAACACGTTTTTGCACATACAGTTTGTTTTATGTTTTTTAAGGGTTCGAATCGTTCGGGTAGAAGAGCAGGAGGAAAAAGGAAAAAAAAAAAAAAGTATGATTTTGATTTGTTTAACCCGTCATGAATGCAGTTCGGTTCAGTTTTATTGTTTAATGGCGCTCATTGTCAAAATTTTTTATATATCTCGATTTTTGTGTGAGTTGGATTTTAATTTTCTATTTTATTTGATGTAGGAATGTGGAAAAGAACGTGGGGGAGAGTGAAGCCGGGGAAGGGATTGGTAGGATGGAGAGGGTAACAGAAACGGGTGCGATCATACCAGCACTAATGCACCGGATCCCATCAGAACTCCGAAGTTAAGCGCGCTTGGGCGAGAGTAGTACTAGGATGGGTGACCTCCTGGGAAGTCCTCGTGTTGCACCCCTTTTTTTTTTTTTGCCCTTTGTTCCTGTGCTGCCTGCTAATTTGCCCCGCACAAGGCCGCGGTTAGGGGCGGCGAAACACGTTTTTGCACATACAGTTTGTTTTATGTTTTTTAAGGGTTCGAATCGTTCGGGTAGAAGAGCAGGAGGAAAAAGGAAAAAAAAAAAAAAGTATGATTTTGATTTGTTTAACCCGTCATGAATGCAGTTCGGTTCAGTTTTATTGTTTAATGGCGCTCATTGTCAAAATTTTTTATATATCTCGATTTTTGCGTGAGTTGGATTTTAATTTTCTATTTTATTTGATGTAGGAATGTGGAAAAGAACGTGGGGGAGAGTGAAGCCGGGGAAGGGATTGGTAGGATGGAGAGGGTAACAGAAACGGGTGCGATCATACCAGCACTAATGCACCGGATCCCATCAGAACTCCGAAGTTAAGCGCGCTTGGGCGAGAGTAGTACTAGGATGGGTGACCTCCTGGGAAGTCCTCGTGTTGCACCCCTTTTTTTTTTTTTGCCCTTTGTTCCTGTGCTGCCTGCTAATTTGCCCCGCACAAGGCCGCGGTTAGGGGCGGCGAAACACGTTTTTGCACATACAGTTTGTTTTATGTTTTTTAAGGGTTCGAATCGTTCGGGTAGAAGAGCAGGAGGAAAAAGGAAAAAAAAAAAAAAGTATGATTTTGATTTGTTTAACCCGTCATGAATGCAGTTCGGTTCAGTTTTATTGTTTAATGGCGCTCATTGTCAAAATTTTTTATATATCTCGATTTTTGCGTGAGTTGGATTTTAATTTTCTATTTTATTTGATGTAGGAATGTGGAAAAGAACGTGGGGGAGAGTGAAGCCGGGGAAGGGATTGGTAGGATGGAGAGGGTAACAGAAACGGGTGCGATCATACCAGCACTAATGCACCGGATCCCATCAGAACTCCGAAGTTAAGC
Source organism: Aristolochia californica (assembly GCF_029961685.1). NCBI lineage: Eukaryota > Viridiplantae > Streptophyta > Magnoliopsida > Piperales > Aristolochiaceae > Aristolochia > Aristolochia californica. The sequence continues at coordinate 18,342 of NW_027181799.1, read as the reverse complement.
GCGCTTGGGCGAGAGTAGTACTAGGATGGGTGACCTCCTGGGAAGTCCTCGTGTTGCACCCCTTTTTTTTTTTTTGCCCTTTGTTCCTGTGCTGCCTGCTAATTTGCCCCGCACAAGGCCGCGGTTAGGGGCGGCGAAACACGTTTTTGCACATACAGTTTGTTTTATGTTTTTTAAGGGTTCGAATCGTTCGGGTAGAAGAGCAGGAGGAAAAAGGAAAAAAAAAAAAAAGTATGATTTTGATTTGTTTAACCCGTCATGAATGCAGTTCGGTTCAGTTTTATTGTTTAATGGCGCTCATTGTCAAAATTTTTTATATATCTCGATTTTTGCGTGAGTTGGATTTTAATTTTCTATTTTATTTGATGTAGGAATGTGGAAAAGAACGTGGGGGAGAGTGAAGCCGGGGAAGGGATTGGTAGGATGGAGAGGGTAACAGAAACGGGTGCGATCATACCAGCACTAATGCACCGGATCCCATCAGAACTCCGAAGTTAAGCGCGCTTGGGCGAGAGTAGTACTAGGATGGGTGACCTCCTGGGAAGTCCTCGTGTTGCACCCCTTTTTTTTTTTTTGCCCTTTGTTCCTGTGCTGCCTGCTAATTTGCCCCTCACAAGGCCGCGGTTAGGGGCGGCGAAACACGTTTTTGCACATACAGTTTGTTTTATGTTTTTTAAGGGTTCGAATCGTTCGGGTAGAAGAGCAGGAGGAAAAAGGAAAAAAAAAAAAAAGTATGATTTTGATTTGTTTAACCCGTCATGAATGCAGTTCGGTTCAGTTTTATTGTTTAATGGCGCTCATTGTCAAAATTTTTTATATATCTCGATTTTTGCGTGAGTTGGATTTTAATTTTCTATTTTATTTGATGTAGGAATGTGGAAAAGAACGTGGGGGAGAGTGAAGCCGGGGAAGGGATTGGTAGGATGGAGAGGGTAACAGAAACGGGTGCGATCATACCAGCACTAATGCACCGGATCCCATCAGAACTCCGAAGTTAAGCGCGCTTGGGCGAGAGTAGTACTAGGATGGGTGACCTCCTGGGAAGTCCTCGTGTTGCACCCCTTTTTTTTTTTTTGCCCTTTGTTCCTGTGCTGCCTGCTAATTTGCCCCGCACAAGGCCGCGGTTAGGGGCGGCGAAACACGTTTTTGCACATACAGTTTGTTTTATGTTTTTTAAGGGTTCGAATCGTTCGGGTAGAAGAGCAGGAGGAAAAAGGAAAAAAAAAAAAAAGTATGATTTTGATTTGTTTAACCCGTCATGAATGCAGTTCGGTTCAGTTTTATTGTTTAATGGCGCTCATTGTCAAAATTTTTTATATATCTCGATTTTTGCGTGAGTTGGATTTTAATTTTCTATTTTATTTGATGTAGGAATGTGGAAAAGAACGTGGGGGAGAGTGAAGCCGGGGAAGGGATTGGTAGGATGGAGAGGGTAACAGAAACGGGTGCGATCATACCAGCACTAATGCACCGGATCCCATCAGAACTCCGAAGTTAAGCGCGCTTGGGCGAGAGTAGTACTAGGATGGGTGACCTCCTGGGAAGTCCTCGTGTTGCACCCCTTTTTTTTTTTTTGCCCTTTGTTCCTGTGCTGCCTGCTAATTTGCCCCGCACAAGGCCGCGGTTAGGGGCGGCGAAACACGTTTTTGCACATACAGTTTGTTTTATGTTTTTTAAGGGTTCGAATCGTTCGGGTAGAAGAGCAGGAGGAAAAAGGAAAAAAAAAAAAAAGTATGATTTTGATTTGTTTAACCCGTCATGAATGCAGTTCGGTTCAGTTTTATTGTTTAATGGCGCTCATTGTCAAAATTTTTTATATATCTCGATTTTTGCGTGAGTTGGATTTTAATTTTCTATTTTATTTGATGTAGGAATGTGGAAAAGAACGTGGGGGAGAGTGAAGCCGGGGAAGGGATTGGTAGGATGGAGAGGGTAACAGAAACGGGTGCGATCATACCAGCACTAATGCACCGGATCCCATCAGAACTCCGAAGTTAAGCGTGCTTGGGCGAGAGTAGTACTAGGATGGGTGACCTCCTGGGAAGTCCTCGTGTTGCACCCCTTTTTTTTTTTTTGCCCTTTGTTCCTGTGCTGCCTGCTAATTTGCCCCTCACAAGGCCGCGGTTAGGGGCGGCGAAACACGTTTTTGCACATACAGTTTGTTTTATGTTTTTTAAGGGTTCGAATCGTTCGGGTAGAAGAGCAGGAGGAAAAAGGAAAAAAAAAAAAAAGTATGATTTTGATTTGTTTAACCCGTCATGAATGCAGTTCGGTTCAGTTTTATTGTTTAATGGCGCTCATTGTCAAAATTTTTTATATATCTCGATTTTTGCGTGAGTTGGATTTTAATTTTCTATTTTATTTGATGTAGGAATGTGGAAAAGAACGTGGGGGAGAGTGAAGCCGGGGAAGGGATTGGTAGGATGGAGAGGGTAACAGAAACGGGTGCGATCATACCAGCACTAATGCACCGGATCCCATCAGAACTCCGAAGTTAAGCGCGCTTGGGCGAGAGTAGTACTAGGATGGATGACCTCCTGGGAAGTCCTCGTGTTGCACCCCTTTTTTTTTTTTTGCCCTTTGTTCCTGTGCTGCCTGCTAATTTGCCCCTCACAAGGCCGCGGTTAGGGGCGGCGAAACACGTTTTTGCACATACAGTTTGTTTTATGTTTTTTAAGGGTTCGAATCGTTCGGGTAGAAGAGCAGGAGGAAAAAGGAAAAAAAAAAAAAAGTATGATTTTGATTTGTTTAACCCGTCATGAATGCAGTTCGGTTCAGTTTTATTGTTTAATGGCGCTCATTGTCAAAATTTTTTATATATCTCGATTTTTGCGTGAGTTGGATTTTAATTTTCTATTTTATTTGATGTAGGAATGTGGAAAAGAACGTGGGGGAGAGTGAAGCCGGGGAAGGGATTGGTAGGATGGAGAGGGTAACAGAAACGGGTGCGATCATACCAGCACTAATGCACCGGATCCCATCAGAACTCCGAAGTTAAGCGCGCTTGGGCGAGAGTAGTACTAGGATGGGTGACCTCCTGGGAAGTCCTCGTGTTGCACCCCTTTTTTTTTTTTTGCCCTTTGTTCCTGTGCTGCCTGCTAATTTGCCCCTCACAAGGCCGCGGTTAGGGGCGGCGAAACACGTTTTTGCACATACAGTTTGTTTTATGTTTTTTAAGGGTTCGAATCGTTCGGGTAGAAGAGCAGGAGGAAAAAGGAAAAAAAAAAAAAAGTATGATTTTGATTTGTTTAACCCGTCATGAATGCAGTTCGGTTCAGTTTTATTGTTTAATGGCGCTCATTGTCAAAATTTTTTATATATCTCGATTTTTGCGTGAGTTGGATTTTAATTTTCTATTTTATTTGATGTAGGAATGTGGAAAAGAACGTGGGGGAGAGTGAAGCCGGGGAAGGGATTGGTAGGATGGAGAGGGTAACAGAAACGGGTGCGATCATACCAGCACTAATGCACCGGATCCCATCAGAACTCCGAAGTTAAGCGCGCTTGGGCGAGAGTAGTACTAGGATGGATGACCTCCTGGGAAGTCCTCGTGTTGCACCCCTTTTTTTTTTTTTGCCCTTTGTTCCTGTGCTGCCTGCTAATTTGCCCCTCACAAGGCCGCGGTTAGGGGCGGCGAAACACGTTTTTGCACATACAGTTTGTTTTATGTTTTTTAAGGGTTCGAATCGTTCGGGTAGAAGAGCAGGAGGAAAAAGGAAAAAAAAAAAAAAGTATGATTTTGATTTGTTTAACCCGTCATGAATGCAGTTCGGTTCAGTTTTATTGTTTAATGGCGCTCATTGTCAAAATTTTTTATATATCTCGATTTTTGCGTGAGTTGGATTTTAATTTTCTATTTTATTTGATGTAGGAATGTGGAAAAGAACGTGGGGGAGAGTGAAGCCGGGGAAGGGATTGGTAGGATGGAGAGGGTAACAGAAACGGGTGCGATCATACCAGCACTAATGCACCGGATCCCATCAGAACTCCGAAGTTAAGCGCGCTTGGGCGAGAGTAGTACTAGGATGGGTGACCTCCTGGGAAGTCCTCGTGTTGCACCCCTTTTTTTTTTTTTGCCCTTTGTTCCTGTGCTGCCTGCTAATTTGCCCCGCACAAGGCCGCGGTTAGGGGCGGCGAAACACGTTTTTGCACATACAGTTTGTTTTATGTTTTTTAAGGGTTCGAATCGTTCGGGTAGAAGAGCAGGAGGAAAAAGGAAAAAAAAAAAAAAGTATGATTTTGATTTGTTTAACCCGTCATGAATGCAGTTCGGTTCAGTTTTATTGTTTAATGGCGCTCATTGTCAAAATTTTTTATATATCTCGATTTTTGCGTGAGTTGGATTTTAATTTTCTATTTTATTTGATGTAGGAATGTGGAAAAGAACGTGGGGGAGAGTGAAGCCGGGGAAGGGATTGGTAGGATGGAGAGGGTAACAGAAACGGGTGCGATCATACCAGCACTAATGCACCGGATCCCATCAGAACTCCGAAGTTAAGCGCGCTTGGGCGAGAGTAGTACTAGGATGGGTGACCTCCTGGGAAGTCCTCGTGTTGCACCCCTTTTTTTTTTTTTGCCCTTTGTTCCTGTGCTGCCTGCTAATTTGCCCCGCACAAGGCCGCGGTTAGGGGCGGCGAAACACGTTTTTGCACATACAGTTTGTTTTATGTTTTTTAAGGGTTCGAATCGTTCGGGTAGAAGAGCAGGAGGAAAAAGGAAAAAAAAAAAAAAGTATGATTTTGATTTGTTTAACCCGTCATGAATGCAGTTCGGTTCAGTTTTATTGTTTAATGGCGCTCATTGTCAAAATTTTTTATATATCTCGATTTTTGCGTGAGTTGGATTTTAATTTTCTATTTTATTTGATGTAGGAATGTGGAAAAGAACGTGGGGGAGAGTGAAGCCGGGGAAGGGATTGGTAGGATGGAGAGGGTAACAGAAACGGGTGCGATCATACCAGCACTAATGCACCGGATCCCATCAGAACTCCGAAGTTAAGCGCGCTTGGGCGAGAGTAGTACTAGGATGGGTGACCTCCTGGGAAGTCCTCGTGTTGCACCCCTTTTTTTTTTTTTGCCCTTTGTTCCTGTGCTGCCTGCTAATTTGCCCCTCACAAGGCCGCGGTTAGGGGCGGCGAAACACGTTTTTGCACATACAGTTTGTTTTATGTTTTTTAAGGGTTCGAATCGTTCGGGTAGAAGAGCAGGAGGAAAAAGGAAAAAAAAAAAAAAGTATGATTTTGATTTGTTTAACCCGTCATGAATGCAGTTCGGTTCAGTTTTATTGTTTAATGGCGCTCATTGTCAAAATTTTTTATATATCTCGATTTTTGCGTGAGTTGGATTTTAATTTTCTATTTTATTTGATGTAGGAATGTGGAAAAGAACGTGGGGGAGAGTGAAGCCGGGGAAGGGATTGGTAGGATGGAGAGGGTAACAGAAACGGGTGCGATCATACCAGCACTAATGCACCGGATCCCATCAGAACTCCGAAGTTAAGCGCGCTTGGGCGAGAGTAGTACTAGGATGGGTGACCTCCTGGGAAGTCCTCGTGTTGCACCCCTTTTTTTTTTTTTGCCCTTTGTTCCTGTGCTGCCTGCTAATTTGCCCCGCACAAGGCCGCGGTTAGGGGCGGCGAAACACGTTTTTGCACATACAGTTTGTTTTATGTTTTTTAAGGGTTCGAATCGTTCGGGTAGAAGAGCAGGAGGAAAAAGGAAAAAAAAAAAAAAGTATGATTTTGATTTGTTTAACCCGTCATGAATGCAGTTCGGTTCAGTTTTATTGTTTAATGGCGCTCATTGTCAAAATTTTTTATATATCTCGATTTTTGCGTGAGTTGGATTTTAATTTTCTATTTTATTTGATGTAGGAATGTGGAAAAGAACGTGGGGGAGAGTGAAGCCGGGGAAGGGATTGGTAGGATGGAGAGGGTAACAGAAACGGGTGCGATCATACCAGCACTAATGCACCGGATCCCATCAGAACTCCGAAGTTAAGCGCGCTTGGGCGAGAGTAGTACTAGGATGGGTGACCTCCTGGGAAGTCCTCGTGTTGCACCCCTTTTTTTTTTTTTGCCCTTTGTTCCTGTGCTGCCTGCTAATTTGCCCCGCACAAGGCCGCGGTTAGGGGCGGCGAAACACGTTTTTGCACATACAGTTTGTTTTATGTTTTTTAAGGGTTCGAATCGTTCGGGTAGAAGAGCAGGAGGAAAAAGGAAAAAAAAAAAAAAGTATGATTTTGATTTGTTTAACCCGTCATGAATGCAGTTCGGTTCAGTTTTATTGTTTAATGGCGCTCATTGTCAAAATTTTTTATATATCTCGATTTTTGCGTGAGTTGGATTTTAATTTTCTATTTTATTTGATGTAGGAATGTGGAAAAGAACGTGGGGGAGAGTGAAGCCGGGGAAGGGATTGGTAGGATGGAGAGGGTAACAGAAACGGGTGCGATCATACCAGCACTAATGCACCGGATCCCATCAGAACTCCGAAGTTAAGCGTGCTTGGGCGAGAGTAGTACTAGGATGGGTGACCTCCTGGGAAGTCCTCGTGTTGCACCCCTTTTTTTTTTTTTGCCCTTTGTTCCTGTGCTGCCTGCTAATTTGCCCCTCACAAGGCCGCGGTTAGGGGCGGCGAAACACGTTTTTGCACATACAGTTTGTTTTATGTTTTTTAAGGGTTCGAATCGTTCGGGTAGAAGAGCAGGAGGAAAAAGGAAAAAAAAAAAAAAGTATGATTTTGATTTGTTTAACCCGTCATGAATGCAGTTCGGTTCAGTTTTATTGTTTAATGGCGCTCATTGTCAAAATTTTTTATATATCTCGATTTTTGCGTGAGTTGGATTTTAATTTTCTATTTTATTTGATGTAGGAATGTGGAAAAGAACGTGGGGGAGAGTGAAGCCGGGGAAGGGATTGGTAGGATGGAGAGGGTAACAGAAACGGGTGCGATCATACCAGCACTAATGCACCGGATCCCATCAGAACTCCGAAGTTAAGCGCGCTTGGGCGAGAGTAGTACTAGGATGGATGACCTCCTGGGAAGTCCTCGTGTTGCACCCCTTTTTTTTTTTTTGCCCTTTGTTCCTGTGCTGCCTGCTAATTTGCCCCTCACAAGGCCGCGGTTAGGGGCGGCGAAACACGTTTTTGCACATACAGTTTGTTTTATGTTTTTTAAGGGTTCGAATCGTTCGGGTAGAAGAGCAGGAGGAAAAAGGAAAAAAAAAAAAAAGTATGATTTTGATTTGTTTAACCCGTCATGAATGCAGTTCGGTTCAGTTTTATTGTTTAATGGCGCTCATTGTCAAAATTTTTTATATATCTCGATTTTTGCGTGAGTTGGATTTTAATTTTCTATTTTATTTGATGTAGGAATGTGGAAAAGAACGTGGGGGAGAGTGAAGCCGGGGAAGGGATTGGTAGGATGGAGAGGGTAACAGAAACGGGTGCGATCATACCAGCACTAATGCACCGGATCCCATCAGAACTCCGAAGTTAAGCGCGCTTGGGCGAGAGTAGTACTAGGATGGGTGACCTCCTGGGAAGTCCTCGTGTTGCACCCCTTTTTTTTTTTTTGCCCTTTGTTCCTGTGCTGCCTGCTAATTTGCCCCTCACAAGGCCGCGGTTAGGGGCGGCGAAACACGTTTTTGCACATACAGTTTGTTTTATGTTTTTTAAGGGTTCGAATCGTTCGGGTAGAAGAGCAGGAGGAAAAAGGAAAAAAAAAAAAAAGTATGATTTTGATTTGTTTAACCCGTCATGAATGCAGTTCGGTTCAGTTTTATTGTTTAATGGCGCTCATTGTCAAAATTTTTTATATATCTCGATTTTTGCGTGAGTTGGATTTTAATTTTCTATTTTATTTGATGTAGGAATGTGGAAAAGAACGTGGGGGAGAGTGAAGCCGGGGAAGGGATTGGTAGGATGGAGAGGGTAACAGAAACGGGTGCGATCATACCAGCACTAATGCACCGGATCCCATCAGAACTCCGAAGTTAAGCGCGCTTGGGCGAGAGTAGTACTAGGATGGATGACCTCCTGGGAAGTCCTCGTGTTGCACCCCTTTTTTTTTTTTTGCCCTTTGTTCCTGTGCTGCCTGCTAATTTGCCCCTCACAAGGCCGCGGTTAGGGGCGGCGAAACACGTTTTTGCACATACAGTTTGTTTTATGTTTTTTAAGGGTTCGAATCGTTCGGGTAGAAGAGCAGGAGGAAAAAGGAAAAAAAAAAAAAAGTATGATTTTGATTTGTTTAACCCGTCATGAATGCAGTTCGGTTCAGTTTTATTGTTTAATGGCGCTCATTGTCAAAATTTTTTATATATCTCGATTTTTGCGTGAGTTGGATTTTAATTTTCTATTTTATTTGATGTAGGAATGTGGAAAAGAACGTGGGGGAGAGTGAAGCCGGGGAAGGGATTGGTAGGATGGAGAGGGTAACAGAAACGGGTGCGATCATACCAGCACTAATGCACCGGATCCCATCAGAACTCCGAAGTTAAGCGCGCTTGGGCGAGAGTAGTACTAGGATGGGTGACCTCCTGGGAAGTCCTCGTGTTGCACCCCTTTTTTTTTTTTTGCCCTTTGTTCCTGTGCTGCCTGCTAATTTGCCCCGCACAAGGCCGCGGTTAGGGGCGGCGAAACACGTTTTTGCACATACAGTTTGTTTTATGTTTTTTAAGGGTTCGAATCGTTCGGGTAGAAGAGCAGGAGGAAAAAGGAAAAAAAAAAAAAAGTATGATTTTGATTTGTTTAACCCGTCATGAATGCAGTTCGGTTCAGTTTTATTGTTTAATGGCGCTCATTGTCAAAATTTTTTATATATCTCGATTTTTGCGTGAGTTGGATTTTAATTTTCTATTTTATTTGATGTAGGAATGTGGAAAAGAACGTGGGGGAGAGTGAAGCCGGGGAAGGGATTGGTAGGATGGAGAGGGTAACAGAAACGGGTGCGATCATACCAGCACTAATGCACCGGATCCCATCAGAACTCCGAAGTTAAGCGCGCTTGGGCGAGAGTAGTACTAGGATGGGTGACCTCCTGGGAAGTCCTCGTGTTGCACCCCTTTTTTTTTTTTTGCCCTTTGTTCCTGTGCTGCCTGCTAATTTGCCCCGCACAAGGCCGCGGTTAGGGGCGGCGAAACACGTTTTTGCACATACAGTTTGTTTTATGTTTTTTAAGGGTTCGAATCGTTCGGGTAGAAGAGCAGGAGGAAAAAGGAAAAAAAAAAAAAAGTATGATTTTGATTTGTTTAACCCGTCATGAATGCAGTTCGGTTCAGTTTTATTGTTTAATGGCGCTCATTGTCAAAATTTTTTATATATCTCGATTTTTGCGTGAGTTGGATTTTAATTTTCTATTTTATTTGATGTAGGAATGTGGAAAAGAACGTGGGGGAGAGTGAAGCCGGGGAAGGGATTGGTAGGATGGAGAGGGTAACAGAAACGGGTGCGATCATACCAGCACTAATGCACCGGATCCCATCAGAACTCCGAAGTTAAGCGCGCTTGGGCGAGAGTAGTACTAGGATGGGTGACCTCCTGGGAAGTCCTCGTGTTGCACCCCTTTTTTTTTTTTTGCCCTTTGTTCCTGTGCTGCCTGCTAATTTGCCCCTCACAAGGCCGCGGTTAGGGGCGGCGAAACACGTTTTTGCACATACAGTTTGTTTTATGTTTTTTAAGGGTTCGAATCGTTCGGGTAGAAGAGCAGGAGGAAAAAGGAAAAAAAAAAAAAAGTATGATTTTGATTTGTTTAACCCGTCATGAATGCAGTTCGGTTCAGTTTTATTGTTTAATGGCGCTCATTGTCAAAATTTTTTATATATCTCGATTTTTGCGTGAGTTGGATTTTAATTTTCTATTTTATTTGATGTAGGAATGTGGAAAAGAACGTGGGGGAGAGTGAAGCCGGGGAAGGGATTGGTAGGATGGAGAGGGTAACAGAAACGGGTGCGATCATACCAGCACTAATGCACCGGATCCCATCAGAACTCCGAAGTTAAGCGCGCTTGGGCGAGAGTAGTACTAGGATGGGTGACCTCCTGGGAAGTCCTCGTGTTGCACCCCTTTTTTTTTTTTTGCCCTTTGTTCCTGTGCTGCCTGCTAATTTGCCCCTCACAAGGCCGCGGTTAGGGGCGGCGAAACACGTTTTTGCACATACAGTTTGTTTTATGTTTTTTAAGGGTTCGAATCGTTCGGGTAGAAGAGCAGGAGGAAAAAGGAAAAAAAAAAAAAGTATGATTTTGATTTGTTTAACCCGTCATGAATGCAGTTCGGTTCAGTTTTATTGTTTAATGGCGCTCATTGTCAAAATTTTTTATATATCTCGATTTTTGCGTGAGTTGGATTTTAATTTTCTATTTTATTTGATGTAGGAATGTGGAAAAGAACGTGGGGGAGAGTGAAGCCGGGGAAGGGATTGGTAGGATGGAGAGGGTAACAGAAACGGGTGCGATCATACCAGCACTAATGCACCGGATCCCATCAGAACTCCGAAGTTAAGCGCGCTTGGGCGAGAGTAGTACTAGGATGGGTGACCTCCTGGGAAGTCCTCGTGTTGCACCCCTTTTTTTTTTTTTGCCCTTTGTTCCTGTGCTGCCTGCTAATTTGCCCCTCACAAGGCCGCGGTTAGGGGCGGCGAAACACGTTTTTGCACATACAGTTTGTTTTATGTTTTTTAAGGGTTCGAATCGTTCGGGTAGAAGAGCAGGAGGAAAAAGGAAAAAAAAAAAAAGTATGATTTTGATTTGTTTAACCCGTCATGAATGCAGTTCGGTTCAGTTTTATTGTTTAATGGCGCTCATTGTCAAAATTTTTTATATATCTCGATTTTTGCGTGAGTTGGATTTTAATTTTCTATTTTATTTGATGTAGGAATGTGGAAAAGAACGTGGGGGAGAGTGAAGCCGGGGAAGGGATTGGTAGGATGGAGAGGGTAACAGAAACGGGTGCGATCATACCAGCACTAATGCACCGGATCCCATCAGAACTCCGAAGTTAAGCGCGCTTGGGCGAGAGTAGTACTAGGATGGGTGACCTCCTGGGAAGTCCTCGTGTTGCACCCCTTTTTTTTTTTTTGCCCTTTGTTCCTGTGCTGCCTGCTAATTTGCCCCTCACAAGGCCGCGGTTAGGGGCGGCGAAACACGTTTTTGCACATACAGTTTGTTTTATGTTTTTTAAGGGTTCGAATCGTTCGGGTAGAAGAGCAGGAGGAAAAAGGAAAAAAAAAAAAAGTATGATTTTGATTTGTTTAACCCGTCATGAATGCAGTTCGGTTCAGTTTTATTGTTTAATGGCGCTCATTGTCAAAATTTTTTATATATCTCGATTTTTGCGTGAGTTGGATTTTAATTTTCTATTTTATTTGATGTAGGAATGTGGAAAAGAACGTGGGGGAGAGTGAAGCCGGGGAAGGGATTGGTAGGATGGAGAGGGTAACAGAAACGGGTGCGATCATACCAGCACTAATGCACCGGATCCCATCAGAACTCCGAAGTTAAGCGCGCTTGGGCGAGAGTAGTACTAGGATGGGTGACCTCCTGGGAAGTCCTCGTGTTGCACCCCTTTTTTTTTTTTTGCCCTTTGTTCCTGTGCTGCCTGCTAATTTGCCCCTCACAAGGCCGCGGTTAGGGGCGGCGAAACACGTTTTTGCACATACAGTTTGTTTTATGTTTTTTAAGGGTTCGAATCGTTCGGGTAGAAGAGCAGGAGGAAAAAGGAAAAAAAAAAAAAGTATGATTTTGATTTGTTTAACCCGTCATGAATGCAGTTCGGTTCAGTTTTATTGTTTAATGGCGCTCATTGTCAAAATTTTTTATATATCTCGATTTTTGCGTGAGTTGGATTTTAATTTTCTATTTTATTTGATGTAGGAATGTGGAAAAGAACGTGGGGGAGAGTGAAGCCGGGGAAGGGATTGGTAGGATGGAGAGGGTAACAGAAACGGGTGCGATCATACCAGCACTAATGCACCGGATCCCATCAGAACTCCGAAGTTAAGCGCGCTTGGGCGAGAGTAGTACTAGGATGGGTGACCTCCTGGGAAGTCCTCGTGTTGCACCCCTTTTTTTTTTTTTGCCCTTTGTTCCTGTGCTGCCTGCTAATTTGCCCCTCACAAGGCCGCGGTTAGGGGCGGCGAAACACGTTTTTGCACATACAGTTTGTTTTATGTTTTTTAAGGGTTCGAATCGTTCGGGTAGAAGAGCAGGAGGAAAAAGGAAAAAAAAAAAAAGTATGATTTTGATTTGTTTAACCCGTCATGAATGCAGTTCGGTTCAGTTTTATTGTTTAATGGCGCTCATTGTCAAAATTTTTTATATATCTCGATTTTTGCGTGAGTTGGATTTTAATTTTCTATTTTATTTGATGTAGGAATGTGGAAAAGAACGTGGGGGAGAGTGAAGCCGGGGAAGGGATTGGTAGGATGGAGAGGGTAACAGAAACGGGTGCGATCATACCAGCACTAATGCACCGGATCCCATCAGAACTCCGAAGTTAAGCGCGCTTGGGCGAGAGTAGTACTAGGATGGGTGACCTCCTGGGAAGTCCTCGTGTTGCACCCCTTTTTTTTTTTTTTGCCCTTTGTTCCTGTGCTGCCTGCTAATTTGCCCCTCACAAGGCCGCGGTTAGGGGCGGCGAAACACGTTTTTGCACATACAGTTTGTTTTATGTTTTTTAAGGGTTCGAATCGTTCGGGTAGAAGAGCAGGAGGAAAAAGGAAAAAAAAAAAAAGTATGATTTTGATTTGTTTAACCCGTCATGAATGCAGTTCGGTTCAGTTTTATTGTTTAATGGCGCTCATTGTCAAAATTTTTTTATATATCTCGATTTTTGCGTGAGTTGGATTTTAATTTTCTATTTTATTTGATGTAGGAATGTGGAAAAGAACGTGGGGGGAGAGTGAAGCCGGGGGAAGGGATTGGTAGGATGGAGAGGGTAACAGAAACGGGTGCGATCATACCAGCACTAATGCACCGGATCCCATCAGAACTCCGAAGTTAAGCGCGCTTGGGCGAGAGTAGTACTAGATGGGTGACCTCCTGGGAAAGTCCTCGTGTTGCACCCCCTTTTTTTTTTTTTTTGCCCTTTGTTCCTGTGCTGCCTGCTAATTTGCCCCTCACAAGGCCGCGGTTAGGGGCGGCGAAACACGTTTTTTGCACATACAGTTTGTTTTATGTTTTTTAAGGCGTTCGAATCGTTCGGGTAGAAGAGCAGGAGGAAAAAGGAAAAAAAAAAAAAAGTATGATTTTGATTTGTTTAACCCGTCATGAATGCAGTTCGGTTCAGTTTTATTGTTTAATGGCGCTCATTGTCAAAATTTTTTATATATCTCGATTTTTGCGTGAGTTGGATTTTAATTTTCTATTTTATTTGATGTAGGAATGTGGAAAAGAACGTGGGGGAGAGTGAAGCCGGGGAAGGGATTGGTAGGATGGAGAGGGTAACAGAAACGGGTGCGATCATACCAGCACTAATGCAGCCGGATCCCATCAGAACTCCGAAGTTAAGCGGCGCTTGGGCGAGAGTAGTACTAGGATGGGTGACCTCCTGGGAAGTCCTCGTGTTGCACCCCTTTTTTTTTTTTTTGCCCTTTGTTCCTGTGCTGCCTGCTAATTTGCCCCTCACAAGGCCGCGGTTAGGGGCGGCGAAACACGTTTTTGCACATACAGTTTGTTTTATGTTTTTTAAGGGTTCGAATCGTTCGGGTAGAAGAGCAGGAGGAAAAAGGAAAAAAAAAAAAAGTATGATTTTGATTTGTTTAACCCGTCATGAATGCAGTTCGGTTCAGTTTTATTGTTTAATGGCGCTCATTGTCAAAATTTTTTATATATCTCGATTTTTGCGTGAGTTGGATTTTAATTTTCTATTTTATTTGATGTAGGAATGTGGAAAAAGAACGTGGGGGAGAGTGAAGCCGGGGAAGGGATTGGTAGGATGGAGAGGGTAACAGAAACGGGTGCGATCATACCAGCACTAATGCACCGGATCCCATCAGAACTCCGAAGTTAAGCGCGCTTGGGCGAGAGTAGTACTAGGATGGGTGACCTCCTGGGAAGTCCTCGTGTTGCACCCCTTTTTTTTTTTTTTTGCCCTTTGTTCCTGTGCTGCCTGCTAAATTTGCCCCTCACAAGGCCGCGGTTAGGGGCGGCGAAACACGTTTTTGCACATACAGTTTGTTTTATGTTTTTTAAGGTTCGAATCGTTCGGGTAGAAGAGCAGGAGGAAAAAGGAAAAAAAAAAAAAAGTATGATTTTGATTTGTTTAACCCGTCATGAATGCAGTTCGGTTCAGTTTTATTGTTTAATGGCGCTCATTGTCAAAATTTTTATATATCTCGATTTTTGCGTGAGTTGGATTTTAATTTTCTATTTTATTTGATGTAGGATGTGGAAAAGAACGTGGGGGAGAGTGAAGCCGGGGGAAGGGATTGGTAGGATGGAGAGGGTAACAGAAACGGGTGCGATCATACCAGCACTAATGCACCGGATCCCATCAGAACTCCGAAGTTAAGCGCGCTTGGGCGAGAGTAGTACTAGGATGGGTGACCTCCTGGGAAGTCCTCGTGTTGCAACCCCTTTTTTTTTTTTTGCCCTTTGTTCCTGTGCTGCCTGCTAATTTGCCCCTCACAAGGCCGCGGTTAGGGGCGGCGAAACACGTTTTTGCACATACAGTTTGTTTATGTTTTTTAAGGGTTCGAATCGTTCGGGTAGAAGAGCAGGAGGAAAAAGGAAAAAAAAAAAAAGTATGATTTTGATTTGTTTAACCCGTCATGAATGCAGTTCGGTTCAGTTTTATTGTTTAATGGCGCTCATTGTCAAAATTTTTTATATATCTCGATTTTTGCGTGAGTTGGATTTTAATTTTCTATTTTATTTGATGTAGGAATGTGGAAAAGAACGTGGGGGAGAGTGAAGCCGGGGAAGGGATTGGTAGGATGGAGAGGGTAACAGAAACGGGTGCGATCATACCAGCACTAATGCACCGGATCCCATCAGAACTCCGAAGTTAAGCGCGCTTGGGCGAGAGTAGTACTAGGATGGGTGACCTCCTGGGAAGTCCTCGTGTTGCACCCCTTTTTTTTTTTTTGCCCTTTGTTCCTGTGCTGCCTGCTAATTTGCCCCTCACAAGGCCGCGGTTAGGGGCGGCGAAACACGTTTTTGCACATACAGTTTGTTTTATGTTTTTTAAGGGTTCGAATCGTTCGGGTAGAAGAGCAGGAGGAAAAAGGAAAAAAAAAAAAAGTATGATTTTGATTTGTTTAACCCGTCATGAATGCAGTTCGGTTCAGTTTTATTGTTTAATGGCGCTCATTGTCAAAATTTTTTATATATCTCGGATTTTTGCGTGAGTTGGATTTTAATTTTCTATTTTATTTGATGTAGGAATGTGGAAAAGAACGTGGGGGAGAGTGAAGCCGGGGAAGGGATTGGTAGGATGGAGAGGGTAACAGAAACGGGTGCGATCATACCAGCACTAATGCACCGGATCCCATCAGAACTCCGAAGTTAAGCGCGCTTGGGCGAGAGTAGTACTAGGATGGGTGACCTCCTGGGAAGTCCTCGTGTTGCACCCCTTTTTTTTTTTTTTGCCCTTTGTTCCTGTGCTGCCTGCTAATTTGCCCCTCACAAGGCCGCGGTTAGGGGCGGCGAAACACGTTTTTGCACATACAGTTTGTTTTATGTTTTTTAAGGGTTCGAATCGTTCGGGTAGAAGAGCAGGAGGAAAAAGGAAAAAAAAAAAAAAGTATGATTTCTGATTTGTTTAACCCGTCATGAATGCAGTTCGGTTCAGTTTTATTGTTTAATGGCGCTCATTGTCAAAATTTTTTATATATCTCGATTTTTGCGTGAGTTGGATTTTTAATTTTCTATTTTATTTGATGTAGGAATGTGGAAAAGAACGTGGGGGAGAGTGAAGCCGGGGAAGGGATTGGTAGGATGGAGAGGGTAACAGAAACGGGTGCGATCATACCAGCACTAATGCACCGGATCCCATCAGAACTCCGAAGTTAAGCGCGCTTGGGCGAGAGTAGTACTAGGATGGGTGACCTCCTGGGAAGTCCTCGTGTTGCACCCCTTTTTTTTTTTTTGCCCTTTGTTCCTGTGCTGCCTGCTAATTTGCCCCTCACAAGGCCGCGGTTAGGGGCGGCGAAACACGTTTTTGCACATACAGTTTGTTTTATGTTTTTTAAGGGTTCGAATCGTTCGGGTAGAAGAGCAGGAGGAAAAAAGGAAAAAAAAAAAAAAGTATGATTTTGATTTGTTTAACCCGTCATGAATGCAGTTCGGTTCAGTTTTATTGTTTAATGGCGCTCATTGTCAAAATTTTTTATATATCTCGATTTTTGCGTGAGTTGGATTTTAATTTTCTATTTTATTTGATGTAGGAATGTGGAAAAGAACGTGGGGGAGAGTGAAGCCGGGGAAGGGATTGGTAGGATGGAGAGGGGTAACAGAAACGGGTGCGATCATACCAGCACTAATGCACCGGATCCCATCAGAACTCCGAAGTTAAGCGCGCTTGGGCGAGAGTAGTACTAGGATGGGTGACCTCCTGGGAAGTCCTCGTGTTGCACCCCTTTTTTTTTTTTTTGCCCTTTGTTCCTGTGCTGCCTGCTAATTTGCCCCTCACAAGGCCGCGGTTAGGGGCGGCGAAACACGTTTTTGCACATACAGTTTGTTTTATGTTTTTTAAGGGTTCGAATCGTTCGGGTAGAAGAGCAGGAGGAAAAAGGAAAAAAAAAAAAAGTATGATTTTGATTTGTTTAACCCGTCATGAATGCAGTTCGGTTCAGTTTTATTGTTTAATGGCGCTCATTGTCAAAATTTTTTATATATCTCGATTTTTGCGTGAGTTGGATTTTAATTTTCTATTTTATTTGATGTAGGAATGTGGAAAAGAACGTGGGGGAGAGTGAAGCCGGGGAAGGGATTGGTAGGATGGAGAGGGTAACAGAAACGGGTGCGATCATACCAGCACTAATGCACCGGATCCCATCAGAACTCCGAAGTTAAGCGCGCTTGGGCGAGAGTAGTACTAGGATGGGTGACCTCCTGGGGAAGTCCTCGTGTTGCACACCCTTTTTTTTTTTTTTTGCCCTTTGTTCCTGTGCTGCCTGCTAATTTGCCCCTCACAAGGCCGCGGTTAGGGGCGGCGAAACACGTTTTTGCACATACAGTTTGTTTTATGTTTTTTAAGGGTTCGAATCGTTCGGGTAGAAGAGCAGGAGGAAAAAGGAAAAAAAAAAAAAGTATGATTTTGATTTGTTTAACCCGTCATGAATGCAGTTCGGTTTCAGTTTTATTGTTTAATGGCGCTCATTGTCAAAATTTTTTATATATCTCGATTTTTGCGTGAGTTGGATTTTAATTTTCTATTTTATTTGATGTAGGAATGTGGAAAAGAACGTGGGGGAGAGTGAAGCCGGGGAAGGGATTGGTAGGATGGAGAGGGTAACAGAAACGGGTGCGATCATACCAGCACTAATGCACCGGATCCCATCAGAACTCCGAAGTTAAGCGCGCTTGGGCGAGAGTAGTACTAGGATGGGTGACCTCCTGGGAAGTCCTCGTGTTGCACCCCTTTTTTTTTTTTTGCCCTTTGTTCCTGTGCTGCCTGCTAATTTGCCCCTCACAAGGCCGCGGTTAGGGGCGGCGAAACACGTTTTTGCACATACAGTTTGTTTTATGTTTTTTAAGGGTTCGAATCGTTCGGGTAGAAGAGCAGGAGGAAAAAGGAAAAAAAAAAAAAGGTATGATTTTGATTTGTTTAACCCGTCATGAATGCAGTTCGGTTCAGTTTTATTGTTTAATGGCGCTCATTGTCAAAATTTTTTATATATCTCGATTTTTGCGTGAGTTGGATTTTAATTTTCTATTTTATTTGATGTAGGAATGTGGAAAAGAACGTGGGGGAGAGTGAAGCCGGGGAAGGGATTGGTAGGATGGAGAGGGTAATAGAAACGGGGTGCGATCATACCAGCACTAATGCACCGGATCCATCAGAACTCCGAAGTTAAGCGCGCTGGGCGAGAGTAGTACTAGGATGGGTGACCTCCTGGGAAGTCCTCGTGTTGCACCCCCTTTTTTTTTTTTTGCCCTTTGTTCCTGTGCTGCCTGCTAATTTGCCCCTCACAAGGCCGCGGTTAGGGGCGGCGAAACACGTTTTTGCACATACAGTTTGTTTTATGTTTTTTAAGGGTTCGAATCGTTCGGGTAGAAGAGCAGGAGGAAAAAGGAAAAAAAAAAAAAGTATGATTTTGATTTGTTTAACCCGTCATGAATGCAGTTCGGTTCAGTTTTATTGTTTAATGGCGCTCATTGTCAAAATTTTTTATATATCTCGATT
>NW_027181798.1:50000-53399 GCF_029961685.1 Aristolochia californica | reverse complement strand
AACCTAGTACGAGAGGAACCGTTGATTCACACAATTGGTCATCGCGCTTGGTTGAAAAGCCAGTGGCGCGAAGCTACCGTGTGTTGGATTATGACTGAACGCCTCTAAGTCAGAATCCAAGCTAGACCGACGCCACCTTCGCCGCTTGCTTGCCGACCCGCAGTAGGGGCCATCCGGCCCCCATGGGCCCGTGTCGTTGGCGAAGCCCCCGCGGCGGACGAGCCGCGGGGTGCCGCCATGAATCGCAGTTCCGAACGAGCGGCGACTTGAATCCTTTGCAGACGACTTAAATACGCGACGGGGTATTGTAAGTGGCAGAGTGGCCTTGCTGCCACGATCCACTGAGATTCAGCCCCATGTCGCACCGATTCGTCCCTCCCCCACACCCACCAGGGAGCCAGCGATTTTCGCGCACGGGGTTGTCGACGTCCCGAATAACTATACCCAAGTCATTTAATGCCCGAGATCTGGATTCCCAAGTCATTTAATGCCCGAGATCTGGATTCCGCGACGAGTCCCGCCCCCGGCGACGTCTACTCTAGTTCTTGCGGCGAGCTTCCGAAGGAGGACGGCTGCTGCTGCCTTCTATGAGCGGGTCAGGAGGCAAACCCGGAAATGACACGCCCGGACGTCAAAAAGCTCTATTTGCCTAGGCCGTTTTATGAGTCCCTTCCCATTTTTGAGTATGGCATCATCGCCACTCCCTTTGGCAGAGCACCAATTCGGAACTTGATTTGAAATCCATCTTTCGATGCGGAAGTGTTTGGGATGCCCCTAAGTAACCAACGAAAGGCAAGTGCTTTTACCTTGTGTAAATCCCATTTAAATGGGGACTGGATGAGTCGATCCGGCCTTACACGTCTTGCAGCGTGGAGGCCATCGGCATCCCTGCGATGGCGAGGAAGCGGCACCCGACGCACGGCCGCCTCCACAAGAAGCCATCCGCTGCCCCTCCGACCCTACCCGTCCACCTTCGCCTGCCACTGCGACGAGTCGCCTCGCCGACGCCTCCTTCAACGCCTAAAACGGGGGCCAGGCCACGAAGGAACGACGACGCAAACCCATGAAATGTGACGCTTGGTCCCGAGGAAAAACTCGACCCGGGAGCCCCATAACCCGAAGGCCCCTTGCGCCCGAGCAGTGATGCTCCCAGGCAGCCAAAACGCACATGCAAAGAGTCGAACAGGCGCCCAAGCGCACATGCGAACAATCGTACAGGCGCCCGGGCGAAAAGGCGCCAAGACGCCCAGGCGAAAAGGCACCAGGGCGCACAGGCGCCAGGACGCCCAGGCGAAAAGGCGCCAGGGCGCCCAGGCGGAAAAGACGCGCCCAGGCGGAAAAGAGGCGCCCAGGCGAAAAGGCGCCAGGGCGCCCAGGCGGAAAAGAGGCGCCCAGGCGGAAACGAGGCGCCCAGGCGAAAAAGAGGCGCCCAGGCGAAAAAGAGGCGCCCAGGCGGAAAGGCGCCAGGGCGCCCAGGCGGAAAAGAGGCGCCCTGGCGTAGGCGCCCAGGCGCCAAAAGAGGCGCCAGGCGAAAAGGCGCCAGGGCGCCCAGGCGGAAAAGAGGCGCCCAGGCGGAATGGCGCCAGGGCGCCCAGGCGGAAAAGAGGCGCCCAGGCGAAAAAGAGGCGCCCAGGCGGAAAAGAGGCGCCCTGGCGTAGGCGCCCAGGCGCCAAAAGAGGCGCCAGGCGAAAAGGCGCCAGGGCGCCCAGGCGGAAAAGAGGCGCCCAGGCGGAATGGCGCCAGGGCGCCCAGGCGGAAAAGAGGCGCCCAGGCGAAAAAGAGGCGCCCAGGCGGAAAGGCGCCAGGGCGCCCAGGCGGAAAAGAGGCGCCCTGGCGTAGGCGCCCATGCGCCAAAAGAGGCACCCAGGCGAAAAGGCGCCAGGGCGCCCAGGCGGAAAAGAGGCGCCCAGGCGGAATGGCGCCAGGGCACCCAGGCGGAAAAGAGGCGCCCAGGCGGAAAAGAGGCGCCCTGGCGTAGGCGCCCAGGCGCCAAAAGAGGCGCCAGGCGAAAAGGCGCCAGGGCGCCCAGGCGGAAAAGAGGCGCCCAGGCGAAAAAGAGGCGCCCTGGCGGAAAAGAGGCGCCCTGGCGTAGGCGCCCAGGCGCCAAAAGAGGCACCCAGGCGAAAAGGCGCCAGGGCGCCCAGGCGGAAAAGAGGCGCCCAGGCGGAATGGCGCCAGGGCACCCAGGCGGAAAAGAGGCGCCCAGGCGAAAAAGAGGCGCCCAGGCGGAAAAGAGGCGCCCTGGCGTAGGCGCCCAGGCGCCAAAAGAGGCGCCCAGGCGAAAAGGCGCCAGGGCGCCCAGGCGAAGAGGCGCCAGGGCGCCCAGGTGGGAAAGAGGCGCCCAGGCGAAAAGGCGCCAGGGCGCCCAGGCAGAAAAGAGGCGCCCAGGCGAAAAAGAGGCGCCCAGGCAGAAAGGCGCCATGGCGCCCAGGCGGAAAAGAGGCGCCCTGGCCAGGCGGAAAAGAGGCGCCCAGGCGGAAAAGAGGTGCCCAGGCGAAAAAGAGTCGCCCAGGCCGAAAGGCGCCATGGCGCCCAGGCGGAAAAGAGGCGCCCACGCGAAAAGGCGCCAGGGCGCCAAGGCGGAAAACAGGCGCCCAGGCGGAAAGGTGCCAGGGCGCCCAGGCGGAAAAGAGGCGCCCAGGCGCGTGGGGGGCAAGGCGCCAGGCGCCAGGCACGCGCGGAGGCAAGGCGCCAGGCGCAAGGCGCCACGCGCGCGCGCGCGTGGGGGGCGAGGCGCAAGGCGCCACGCGCGCAGCGCGCGTGGGGGGCGAGGCGCCAGGCGCCAGGCGCCGGGCGCGCGTGGGGGGCAAGGCGCCAGGCGCCGGGCGCGCGCGTGGGGGGCGAGGCGCCAGGCGCCAGGCGCCGGGCGCGCGTGGGGGGCAAGGCGCCAGGCGCCGGGCGCGCGCGCGTGGGGCGCCAGGCGCCTGGCGGGCGGGCGCCCCCAGGAAGGGGTGCTGGCGCGCGATGGGGTTGCGCCCGTACGGACCGTGTGACAGTACAGACACTTTGGCGAAACCTCCTGCCCGAAGCGATTTTAGGCGTTCGGCTAGGTAGGTGACCCGGTTTTTTTCGCGTTTCTCGGCCGCTAGCCCCTTTTTTCGCGTTTTCGTGCGCGCGCCCCTCTTGACCTCGCACGCGCGCCGCGCGTCGCGTCCTTGTCCTTGTCCGCGTCCGCGTTCGCGTGTGTCGGCGATCACGGGCCCCGTGCATGGCTCGTCTCTGTGGACCATCGCCCCGCTCTTGTCCCTCTTTCGTGTTTGTGTGGCGCCCCGCCCCGTGCACCATTGCCGGCTGGCAGCAAGGTGCCTAGCCCCCCTTGCCGCCAGGCCTGTCCACCCCAAGGTGCTAAAGCCGCCAGGCACCTGTGCCGCCGAACCGTGCGTCCGTAAGCCGCTGCAC
>NW_027181798.1:17500-20000 GCF_029961685.1 Aristolochia californica | reverse complement strand
CGAAAAAGAGGCGCCCAGGCGAAAAAGAGGCGCCCAGGCGGAAAGGCGCCAGGGCGCCCAGGCGGAAAAGAGGCGCCCTGGCGTAGGCGCCCAGGCGCCAAAAGAGGCGCCAGGCGAAAAGGCGCCAGGGCGCCCAGGCGGAAAAGAGGCGCCCAGGCGGAATGGCGCCAGGGCGCCCAGGCGGAAAAGAGGCGCCCAGGCGAAAAAGAGGCGCCCAGGCGGAAAAGAGGCGCCCTGGCGTAGGCGCCCAGGCGCCAAAAGAGGCGCCAGGCGAAAAGGCGCCAGGGCGCCCAGGCGGAAAAGAGGCGCCCAGGCGGAATGGCGCCAGGGCGCCCAGGCGGAAAAGAGGCGCCCAGGCGAAAAAGAGGCGCCCAGGCGGAAAGGCGCCAGGGCGCCCAGGCGGAAAAGAGGCGCCCTGGCGTAGGCGCCCATGCGCCAAAAGAGGCACCCAGGCGAAAAGGCGCCAGGGCGCCCAGGCGGAAAAGAGGCGCCCAGGCGGAATGGCGCCAGGGCACCCAGGCGGAAAAGAGGCGCCCAGGCGGAAAAGAGGCGCCCTGGCGTAGGCGCCCAGGCGCCAAAAGAGGCGCCAGGCGAAAAGGCGCCAGGGCGCCCAGGCGGAAAAGAGGCGCCCAGGCGAAAAAGAGGCGCCCTGGCGGAAAAGAGGCGCCCTGGCGTAGGCGCCCAGGCGCCAAAAGAGGCACCCAGGCGAAAAGGCGCCAGGGCGCCCAGGCGGAAAAGAGGCGCCCAGGCGGAATGGCGCCAGGGCACCCAGGCGGAAAAGAGGCGCCCAGGCGAAAAAGAGGCGCCCAGGCGGAAAAGAGGCGCCCTGGCGTAGGCGCCCAGGCGCCAAAAGAGGCGCCCAGGCGAAAAGGCGCCAGGGCGCCCAGGCGAAGAGGCGCCAGGGCGCCCAGGTGGGAAAGAGGCGCCCAGGCGAAAAGGCGCCAGGGCGCCCAGGCAGAAAAGAGGCGCCCAGGCGAAAAAGAGGCGCCCAGGCAGAAAGGCGCCATGGCGCCCAGGCGGAAAAGAGGCGCCCTGGCCAGGCGGAAAAGAGGCGCCCAGGCGGAAAAGAGGTGCCCAGGCGAAAAAGAGTCGCCCAGGCCGAAAGGCGCCATGGCGCCCAGGCGGAAAAGAGGCGCCCACGCGAAAAGGCGCCAGGGCGCCAAGGCGGAAAACAGGCGCCCAGGCGGAAAGGTGCCAGGGCGCCCAGGCGGAAAAGAGGCGCCCAGGCGCGTGGGGGGCAAGGCGCCAGGCGCCAGGCACGCGCGGAGGCAAGGCGCCACGCGCGCGCGCGCGTGGGGCGCGAGGCGCAAGGCGCCACGCGCGCGCGCGCGTGGGGGGCGAGGCGCCAGGCGCCAGGCGCCGGGCGCGCGTGGGGGGCAAGGCGCCAGGCGCCGGGCGCGCGCGTGGGGGGCGAGGCGCCAGGCGCCAGGCGCCGGGCGCGCGTGGGGGGCAAGGCGCCAGGCGCCGGGCGCGCGCGCGTGGGGCGCCAGGCGCCTGGCGGGCGGGCGCCCCCAGGAAGGGGTGCTGGCGCGCGATGGGGTTGCGCCCGTACGGACCGTGTGACAGTACAGACACTTTGGCGAAACCTCCTGCCCGAAGCGATTTTAGGCGTTCGGCTAGGTAGGTGACCCGGTTTTTTTCGCGTTTCTCGGCCGCTAGCCCCTTTTTTCGCGTTTTCGTGCGCGCGCCCCTCTTGACCTCGCACGCGCGCCGCGCGTCGCGTCCTTGTCCTTGTCCGCGTCCGCGTTCGCGTGTGTCGGCGATCACGGGCCCCGTGCATGGCTCGTCTCTGTGGACCATCGCCCCGCTCTTGTCCCTCTTTCGTGTTTGTGTGGCGCCCCGCCCCGTGCACCATTGCCGGCTGGCAGCAAGGTGCCTAGCCCCCCTTGCCGCCAGGCCTGTCCACCCCAAGGTGCTAAAGCCGCCAGGCACCTGTGCCGCCGAACCGTGCGTCCGTAAGCCGCTGCACGTGCGGCGGCCGGCCATGCCCGTGCTATTGACCCTGTGTGACAGTACAGACACTTTGGCGAAACCTCCTGGCCGACGGGGTTTTTGCGCCCACCTAGGTAGGGCGACCCCTTTTTTTTCGTGTCGCCTGTCCGTGTGTCCCTTTTTCGCCTTTTTCGGGTTCGTGTTTTCGTGTGCCGCCAAAAGCAAGCCCTGCGCTCGTCCCGTCCCGCTTGACCCGTGCATCCGCCGGTGCTGGCCTGCAAAATGCCTGTGAGCGACGCACGTGACCAGCAGCCCAGGCGAGTGTGCACGGGTGGCAGGCGAAACGGGCGTGCGTGTCGCCAGTGTGTATGTCCCTTTTTCGCCTTTTTCGGGTTCGTGTTTTCGTGTGCCGCCAAAAGCAAGCCCTGCGCTCGTCCCGTCCCGCTTGACCCGTGCATCCGCCGGTGCTGGCCTGCAAAATGCCTATGAGCGACGCATGTGACCAGCAGCCCAGGCGAGTGTGCATGGGTGGCAGGCGAAACGGGCGCGCGTGTCGCCAGTGCGTATG
>NW_027181797.1:45000-53655 GCF_029961685.1 Aristolochia californica | reverse complement strand
CATAGGTATAGGCGGGGTACCGGAGAAATTTGTATTTTCATTATTGCTTTTCTTTAAATATTACCCTTTCCTTGTCTGGGAAATGATCCCAAATGCACAGGTGTGGAAGCTATAATTGTAAACCACGATCGAATCTATGGAAGCATTGGTTTATACATTCCTGTTAATTTCGACTCTAGGGATAATTTTTTTCGCTATCTTTTTTCGAGACCCGCCTAGGATTTCGACTAAAAAGATGAAATGATTTTTCATTATCTCAATTGAAGTAATGAGCCTCCCAACTAATAGGGGAGGTTCATCATTTCAACTAGTCTCCGTGTTCCTCGAACGGATCTCTTAGTTGTTGAGAGGGCTGCCCAAAAGCGGTATATAAGGCATACCCAGTAAAGCTTACAAGTGAACCGGATATAGAGATGGCGACTAAGGTTGCTGTTTCCATTATTAGAAAATTTCAAGACCACGATATGGTGGATCCACGTTACGACAAGATCGTTTATTTACAACGGAATAGTATACAAAGTCAACAGATCTCAACCAATGCAATAGGATTTATGGTTACACAAACCGTTGAGGACAGTTCTAGATCTGGGCCAAGAAGAACTCTTACAGGGGATTTATTGAAACCATTGAATTCGGAATATGGTAAAGTAGCTCCTGGATGGGGAACTACCCCCTTAATGGGTGTCGCAATGGCTCTATTTGCGATATTCCTATCTATTATTTTGGAGATTTATAATTCTTCCGTTTTACTGGATGGAATTTCAATGAGTTAGGCCCACAAGAACAACGAAGTCCTAGCTTTTGAATCAAAAATGAATCACTTAGGACTCGGATTTCTGGACCATTCTGGTAGTTCGACCGCGGAATTTCGTTGTTTCGGTAGTTCCGGAATATGAGTGTGTGACTTGTTATAATTGATCCTATTGATAGTGCAGAAATGGGTCTGTCATCTCATCTCAATGGAGATGGTTCTGCCCCGTCGGATATTTATTCGAGTATCTGGAGCACGGAATACATGGAATAGCTCAAGAGAAATATTTGAACTATGATTCATACCTACTATTCAGACCTCGCGACCGGACTCCTACTCCAAAAATTTTCAAAGAGGTATTTCAGAAATCGAACGATTTTTTCTCTTTCCGAATCGTGTTTATTTTGACTTTGACCGAGGGACAAATCTTTCTCTGGATTTTTAGTCATAACATTCATTCATTAAGTAAGTGATGATCAAATGGTTCTTACTCAGAGAACCTTTGGGCTTAGCTTTAGGGCGAATCATCGTGGTTCTAGTATGAATCTGAGGTTTCAATCAAATCATAGGGTCTCAACAAGAGAATTCCTATCAATAGTAAAAAAAATGACGCACAAACAACAAATCAAATAAAAAAAAAGGGGGAAGAGAAAATTCAAGAGGCCTGTAACGATCAATATAAAGACGGATGAGCCCACTTGAGATTTTAGCATTATCATCAAAAAGGGGGGATTTCGGATTTTGGTTCCTTCATACCCTCAGAGATGTTTGAACCAAGTTATTAATAAGTTTCAAACTTTCTATTACATATCTGTTTTAACCAGTATTTTGGTGTTTCCGCTTGAGCCGTACGAGATGAAATTTTCATATACGGTTCTTAGGGGGGTCCGTCGGTTTACCTATCTCAATAAAGTATATGATTGGTTCGAGGAACGTCTCGAGATTCAGGCGATTGCCGATGATATAACTAGTAAATATGTTCCTCCTCATGTCAACATATTTTATTGTCTAGGGGGGATCACACTTACTTGTTTTTTAGTACAAGTGGCTACGGGTTTTGCTATGACTTTTTACTATCGTCCGACCGTTACGGAGGCTTTTGCCTCTGTTCAATACATAATGACTGAAGCCAACTTTGGTTGGTTAATCCGATCAGTGCATCGATGGTCAGCAAGTATGATGGTTCTAATGATGATCCTGCACGTATTTCGTGTCTATCTCACAGGTGGATTTAAAAAACCTCGCGAATTAACTTGGGTTACGGGTGTGGTTTTGGCTGTATTGACTGCATCTTTTGGTGTAACTGGTTATTCCTTACCTTGGGACCAAATTGGTTATTGGGCAGTCAAAATCGTGACAGGCGTACCTGAAGCGATTCCTGTAATAGGTTCGCCTTTGGTAGAGCTATTACGTGGAAGTGCTAGTGTGGGTCAATCCACTTTGACCCGTTTTTATAGTTTACACACTTTTGTATTACCTCTTCTTACTACCGTATTTATGTTAATGCACTTCCCAATGATACGTAAGCAAGGTATTTCAGGTCCTTTATAGAGAAGACATACTATAGATATTTGTAATTGATCATATATCATTTCGTTTCGGCGAGGAACTATAGTATTTCATTGCTACAAATATGGATTATTGAAAAAAAAAATAAGACATTTTAGTTGGAAATTTTCCCTCAACTAACCCAAAAGTATTCTTTAATTTGATACGAGTAGTTGAAGTGGATTCCCCGAAGAGAGATGGATTATGGGAGTGTGTGACTTGAACTATCGATTTGGCCGTGCGGATATATGATTTTATCTGCCACATTGGAATTCACAACCAAATGTGTCTCTATTCCAACCAACGTGTAAGCCCCCTTACACAGGATAGGCTGGTTCGTTTGAGGAGAATCTTTTCTATGATCAGACCCTAATCATGTTGCGCATGAACAGGCTCCGTAAGATCCGGTAGAATAAGTAATGTGAAATAAACCAGATTACGTTCTATCTATTTACTTATAGTATGGAAACGCATTCATTTCCTGTGCATCGATCCCGATCTATGATACTATCGGAGTGAAACAAGGGATCTAAGGAAGAGCAAGGCTAGACTTTATTAGTAACAAGTAAATCCTTTGTATGTAACGTTAAGAAGGCTCTATATATCGTGGGGATAAACACAAATCACAAGGCATGAGACCATCCAAAAAGCACTTGATCATGATCAAATTTGCAAGCCCACTTGGGTATTGAGCATTTACCTGTAAGAACTGAATTCCTTGCAATGGCTAGTTGCAACTCGGAAAAATGGAATCCGATAAATCTTTTTTTATGTAGAGTCATATATGTGTGGATCACATATCGATTTTTTATGGATCCAGTTTTTCCTTTGACTCTTGCTCGAGCCGGATGATGAAAAATTATCATGTCCGGTTCCCTCGGGGGATGGATCCATAAAAATTCACCTATCCCAATAACAAAGAAACCTGATTTAAATGATCCTGTATTAAGAGCTAAATTGGCTAAAGGGATGGGCCATAATTATTATGGCGAACCCGCATGGCCTAACGATCTTTTATATATTTTTCCAGTAGTTATTCTAGGTACTATTGCATGTACCGTAGGTCTAGCGGTTCTAGAACCGTCAATGATTGGTGAACCCGCGGATCCATTTGCAACTCCCTTGGAAATATTACCCGAATGGTATTTCTTTCCCGTATTTCAAATACTCCGTACAGTACCCAATAAGCTGTTGGGTGTTCTTTTAATGGTTTCAGTACCGGTGGGATTATTGACAGTACCTTTTTTGGAGAATGTTAATAAATTCCAAAACCCATTTCGTCGTCCAGTAGCTACAACCGTTTTTTTGATCGGCACCGCAGTAGCTCTTTGGTTAGGTATTGGAGCAACATTACCTATTGATAAATCTCTAACTTTAGGTCTTTTTTAAATAAATGGATTTAACCGTGAAATAAAATAAAAAAAAATACCATAACGTATGTATCTAGGGAATAGTCGTTTCAGAGCGAATCTCCCCTAGATACATCTCTTAAATTTCATTATGGATACATTCCAAATATACGGATCGTGCTAAAGATTCAAAACCATTTTTTTTTAGTAAAAATGAACTAATTCCAATGGATTTAAAACTTTTTCTTAGGTAAATAAATTTCGAAATGTTTCTGTAAAATGTCCCATATTTTTTTTACATCTTCTATGCGAAAATGCTCAATTCTCATAAGATCTTCTTGACTATTACTCAAAAGGTCCAATAATGTATGTATATTGGACCTTTTAAGACAATTATAAGTCCTGGGAGGCAATTCTAATTGGTCAATAAAAATACATTTCAATGCATTTCCCTTTTTGTTTTTCCTTATATTAGCCAACCCATCATCAAAGGGAAAAAGGGGTAAAGTCACCCTGTTTTGATTGTCCTCTAAATGAGTGTCCCGTTCCTCCGCGTGTAAAAAAGGAATAAATAAATCAATCAAATTACGGGAAGCTTCGTGAAGTGCTTCTTTAGGGGTTAAACTCCCATTTGTCCATATTTCGAGGAAAAGTATCTCTTGTTTCTCGTTCCCATTCCCATAAGAATGAATACTATGATTCACATTTCGAACAGGCATGAATACAGCATCCATAGGGTAACTTCCATCTTGATAGTTAGATGGGGTTTTCATACGATATCCGCGATTCCTCTCGATTTTTAATTCAATACACAAATCAATTGGCTCTGTCAGGCTAGCTATATGTTGTGTAGTATCAACTATTTCCACGGAGGGTGGTGAGATGATATCTTGAGCAGTTACATATCTAGGACCCCTGACGCAAATAGATGCGTCGAGAGTTCCATACAGATTACTTCTCAATACAATTTCTTTTAAATTCATGAAAATTTCATGTACAGATTCTTCAATACCGGCTATCATAGAATATTCATGCGGTACCTTATCGGATTTTGCACGTGTGATACATGCTCCTTCTATTTCCCCAAGTAGAGCCCTTCGCATCGCGATACCTATCATATCTGCTTGACCCTTCATAAGCGGGAACAGCATGAAACGCGCATAATGAAGGCGCTTACTGTCTACTCTTGATTCAACACACTTCCACCGTAATGTTCGAGTGGATACTGCTACTTCTTCTCGAACCATACTAATATTATTTGATCAGATTTCTGAATCATTTATTTCTCTTGAAATTAAAAAAAAAGGGGTTCAATTCTCTTTTTTTATTTTTACACACGTCTTTTTTTAGGGGGTCTACATCCATTATGTGGCATAGGGGTTACGTCACGTACGAAACTTAATAGTATACCGCTTCTACGAATAGCTCGTAATGCTGCATCTCTTCCGAGACCAGGACCCTTTATCATGACTTCTGCTCGTTGCATACCCTGATCCACCACTGTACGAATAGCATTTCCTGCTGCGGTTTGAGCAGCAAATGGTGTCCCTCTTCTTGTGCCCTTGAATCCACAAGTGCCCGCGGAGGACCAAGAAACCACCCGACCTCGTACATCTGTAACAGTTACAATGGTATTGTTGAAACTCGCTTGAACATGAATAACTCCTTTTGGTATTCTACGTCCAGTCTTACGTGAACCAATACGTCCACTCCTACGTGAACCAATTCTTGGTATAGGTTTTGTCATATTTTATCATTCTCATAAATATGAGTCAGAGATATACGGATATATCCATTTCATGTCAAAACAGATCCTTTTTTTGTACATCAGGTCCTTTAGAGAATCCCCTTTTAAAAGGATTACCCCTTTACCCCTGTCTCTGTTTATGTCTCGGGTTGGAACAAATTACTATAATTCGTCCCCGCCTACGGATCAATCGACATTTTTCACAAATTTTCCGAACAGAAGCCCTTATTTTCATATTTGTCATTCCTTAACTTAAAACCGAATCCACTCCTTGGAAGAAAATAAGTCTCTTGAGAATTTTGAACCTCTAATTGTATCCGCACCCCATGAAAGGAATGTTTCAAGAGGCGCCTAATTGTTCGAATCTTTGTTGCGAAGTCTATAAATTATACGTCCCCTGGTTGAATCATAACGACTTACTTCGATTTTGACTCTATCTCCGGGTAATATCCGTATAAAACTACGTCGGATCCTCCCCGAAACATAACCTAGAATCAGATCCTCATTATCTAAACGAACCCGGAACATACCATTGGGAAGTGATTCAGTAATTAAACCCTCATGAATCAATTTTTGTTCTTTCATTCCCGGTAACCCCCTTGAAGTAGCAACTAATGGAGGAGAAGTGATATTAAACAACCTGCCTTTCCTTTCTTTTTCACAAATAGTAAGTTACGGGATATCAGCGGGATTACCATATATAACACAAAATTTCTCCTCCAATCCTTTTTAGTCGAGCCTCTCGATCCGTCATTATCCCTCGTGAAGTCGAAAGAATGACAATCCCCATTCCGCCCAAAACCCTAGGAATTCGTTGATAGTTGGAATATATTCGTAAACCAGGGCGGCTGATACGCTTAAAAATATTTCTATATGCTCCTTTCCTATTCCTTCTATGTCGCAGGGTTGAAACCAAGAAATGTTTATTGTCTTCTCGATGTTTCCTAACGTTTTCAATAAAACCTTCTCGTAGAAGTATTCTAACAATGTTTTCGGTGATATTAGTAGATGCTATTCGAACCGTTCCCTTTTTATTCATATCAGCATTCCTTATCGAAGTTATTATATCGGCAATAGTGTCCCTACCCATGATGAACTATAATTATTGGTGCCTCTTTGTTTTGATATAATCAACATGTTCTACTTTTTTTATGAAATATTATATTAAAGGTATATGCATAAGACATAATCTATACTAATTAATCTATTTCGGGTACCCTATAATCATGGATATTCCGATCCCGCTCTCATCTACTGGTATTTTTTTATAATACCTCAGGAGCTAATGATACTATTTTAGTGAAATTCAACTGTCTCAGTTCCCGAGCGATCGCTCCAAAAACTCGAGTTCCTTTTGGATTTCCTTCCTGATCAATGACAACTGCTGCATTGTCATCATATCGTATTATCATGCCGTTGTCGCGTTTGAGTTCTTTACATGTACGTACAATTACAGCTCTAATTACTTCGGATCTTTGGAGAGGCATATTTGGCACTGCTTCTTTGATTACAGCAACAATAACGTCACCAATATGAGCATATCGGCGATTACTAGCTCCTAAGATTCGAATACACATCAATTCCCGAGCTCCGCTGTTGTCTGCCACATTCAAATGGGTCTGAGTTTGAATCATATCATTATCATTTTTTTTTTTATCAGCTCTTTCAATGCAAAGGGCGAAGGAAAAAAGAAAGAAATATTGTTTGTCCAGAAATAAAAAAATCTGCGATTGTATTTCTCCTCACAAATAGCCCTTTGTTTCCACACCCCTATCCCGCAATAATGAATTGAGCTCGTATAGGCATTTTGGATGCAGCTATTGACATAGCTGCTCTAGCTACAGTTTCTGATACTCCGCCCATTTCATAAAGTATTCTACCCGGTTTAACGACGGATACCCAATATTCGGGAGATCCCTTCCCGGAACCCATACGTGTTTCTGTGGGTCTTAGGGTAACAGGCTTGTCGGGAAATATACGTACCCATATTTTTCCACCGCGGCGCGCATATCGTGTCATTGCTCGCCGCCCTGCTTCTATTTGTCTAGATGTAATCCAAGAGGGTTCAAGTGCCTGAAGAGCATATCTACCAAAACAAATATGATTGCCTCGATAAGAGATTCCCTTCATTCTTCCTCTATGTTGTTTACGGAATCTGGTTCTTTTGGGGTTATAGTTGATGGTTGTTTCTCAGTTCCATCTCTACTACAGAACCGGACATGAGAGTTTCTTCTCATCCAGCTCCTCGCGAATGAAACGATTCAATAATATTCGATGCACATTATTTAATGAATAATGAATATTGCATGAATATTACAAAAAATCGTGGGATTTTTTGATATTTAATTTAATCTGTTTGTTATACGCGGGAATCCGTATATCTTGTATTGTATATATAGCTAGATATATATCTATCGATATCGATTTTTTTATAGGATATAGGACGTTTATTTCGTGGAAAA
This sequence comes from Aristolochia californica, assembly GCF_029961685.1. Lineage (NCBI taxonomy): Eukaryota > Viridiplantae > Streptophyta > Magnoliopsida > Piperales > Aristolochiaceae > Aristolochia > Aristolochia californica. The sequence goes on along the minus strand of NW_027181797.1, from coordinate 45,798 downwards.
TGCCTTTCATTTTTATACCGAATCCTTGTTTTGACCTTTACTGAATAGCAAAAAATTTTGCAATCCAATAAGTGTTTCTTTCGCGGGCGAATATTTACTCTGTCATCCGGGGCCCCATTCCTAGGGCAGGGTTAACCCACGACTTCCCGGAATAAATCAATTGGTTACTGGTCAATTTCGCCATCCCACCCAATGAATAATTAGGATTCATTTGCAATAGAATCTTCTGCAGTCACAGGTTCCGTCGTTCCCATAGCTTCTTCGTTAATGGCTAGGCCTGAACTATATGCAATGGAGCTTCCAATTAAATCCGTTCCAGAGTCAATCTTCTCAGTCTCTATTGACTTAAGGCTCCTTATTATTTTATTATTTATTATCATTTTAAATATGAACCGAATCGGATTCATCGAATTATGGGCGAATCCACATTAATGCTTTATTACACTGCTTTTTATAAGATGATTCATAGGCCATACATATTGGAATTCTATATCATTGAGATTCTCCTGCTCTCTTTCTCTCATCTTTCCATTTACCCACATCTCTCTTTTTTTTTTATTTTCAACCCATAATCAGCTTGATTTTTCCATTATGTGGAAAAGAAAAATATTTCAGTTGCTACAACTATACGATCGTCACATCATATAGTGACTGATTTCTTGGATCCCGATAATACGAAGCAATGAGTAGGTTATTAGTTCTATAGTTATTAGTTGGGGATCAGTCTGCGTATTATTGTATTGTTTTTTTTTTTTTTTTAATCCCAACTCTAAAGAAAAAACCAACGAGTCACACACT
>NW_027181797.1:35000-40000 GCF_029961685.1 Aristolochia californica | reverse complement strand
ATCGGTTTTTTAGCAAGGTACGGAATGTATCGTCAAATATTCAATATGATTCCACAAGATCTATTTTCGTTCAAGTAACGGATTCTAGCCAATGGAAAGGATCTTCTGATCAATCCAGAGATCATTTCGATTCCATTAGGAATGAGGATTCGGAATATCACACATTGATCAATCAAACAGAGATTCCGCAACTAAAAGAAAGATCGATTCTTTGGGATCCTTCCTTTCTTCAAACGGAACGAACAGAGATAGAATCAGATCGATTCCCGAAATGCCTTTCTGAATATTCCTCAATGTCCCGGCTATTCACGGAACGTGAGAAGCAGATGAATAATCATCTGCTTCCGGAAGAAATCGAAGAATTTCTTGGGAATCCTACAAGATCAATTCGTTCTTTTTTCTCTGACAGATGGTCAGAACTTCATCTGGGTTCGAATCCTACGGAGAGGTCCACTAGAGATCAGAAATTGTTGAAGAAACAACAAGATGTTTCTTTTGTCCCTTCCAGGCGATCGGAAAATAAAGAAATGGTTGATATATTCAAGATAATTACGTATTTACAAAATACCGTCTCAATTCATCCTATTTCATCAGATCCGGGATGTGATATGGTTCCGAGGGATGAACCGGATATGGACAGTTCCAATAAGATTTCATTCTTGAACAAAAATCCATTTTTTGATTTATTTCATCTATTCCATGACCGGAACAAAGGGGGATACACGTTACACCACGATTTTGAATCAGAAGAGAGATTTCAAGAAATGGCAGATCTATTCACTCTATCAATAACCGAGCCGGATCTGGTGTATCATAAGGGATTTTCCTTTTCTATTGATTCCTACGGATTGGATCAAAAAAAATTCTTGAATGAGGTATTCAACTCCAGGGATGAGTCGAAAAGGAAATCTTTAGTGGTTCTACCTCCTATTTTTTATGAAGAGAATGAATCTTTTTATCGAAGGATCAGAAAAAAATCGGTCCGGATCTCCTGCGGGAATGATTTGGAAGATGATCCAAAACCAAAAATAGTGGTATTTGCTAGCAACAACATAATGGAGGCGGTCAATCAATATAGATTGATCCGAAATCTGATTCAAATCCAATATAGCACCTATGGGTACATAAGAAATGTATCGAATCGATTCTTTTTAATGAATCGATCCGATCGCAACTTCGAATATGGAATTCAAAGGGATCAAATAGGAAATGATCCTCTGAATCATCTAACTATAATAAAATATACGATCAACCAACATTTATCGAATTTGAAAAAGAGTCAGAAGAAATGGTTCGATCCTCTTATTTCTCGAACCGAGAGATCCATGAATCGGGATCCTGATGCATATAGATACAAATGGTCCAATGGGAGCAAGAATTTCCAGGAACATTTGGAACATTTCTTTTCTGAACAGAAACACCGTTTTCATAGTAGTGTTCGATCGATTACGTATTAATCAATATTCGATTGATTGGTCCGAGGTTATCGACAAACAAGATTTGTCTAAGTCACTTCGTTTCTTTTTGTCCAAGTCACTTCTCCTTTTGTCCAAGTCACTTCTCTTTTTGTCTAAGTCACTTCCTTTTTTCTTTGTGAGTATCGGGAATACCCCCATTCATAGGTCCGAGATCCACATCTATGAATTGAAAGGTCCGAATGATCAACTCTGCAATCAGTTGTTAGAATCAATAGGTGTTCAAATCGTTCATTTGAATAAATTGAAACCCTTCTTATTGGATGATCATGATACTTCCCAAAGATCGAAATTATTGATCAATGGAGGAACAATATCACCCTTTTTGTTCAATAAGATACCAAAGTGGATGATTGACTCATTCCATACTAGAAAGAATCGCAGGAAATCCTTTGATAACACGGATTCCTATTTCTCAATGATATCCCACGATCGAGACAATTGGCTGAATCCCGTGAAACCATTTCATAGAAGTTCATTGATATCTTCTTTTTATAAAGCAAATCGACTTCGATTCTTGAATAATCCACATCACCTCTGGTTCTATTGTAACAAAAGATTCCCTTTTGATGTGGAAAAGACCCGTACCAATAATTATGATCTTACATATGGACAATTCCTCAATATCTTGTTCATTCGCAACAAAATATTTTCTTCGTGCGTCAGTAAAAAAAACATGTTTTTTTTGGAGAGAGATACTATTTCACCAATCGAGTCACAGGTATCTGACATATTCATACCTAACGATTTTCCACAAAGTGGTGACGAAACGTATAACTTGTACAAATCTTTCCATTTTCCAATTCGATCCGATCCATTCGTTCGTAGAGCTATTTACTCGATCGCAGACATTTCTGGAACACCTCTAACAGAGGAACAAATAGTCAATTTTGAAAGAACTTATTGTCAGCCTCTTTCAGATATGAATCTATCTGATTCAGAAGGGAAGAACTTGCATCAGTATCTCAGTTTCAATTCAAACATGGGTTTGATTCACACTCCATGTTCTGAGAAATATTTACCACCCGGAAAGAGGAAAAAACGGAGTCTTTGTCTAAAGAAATGCGTTGAGAAACGGCAGATGTATAGAACCTTTCAACGAGATAGTGCTTTTTCAAATCTCTCAAAATGGAATCTGTTCCAAACCTATATGCCATGGTTCCTTACTTCGACAGGGTGCAAATATCTAAATTTCACCCTTTTAGATACTTTTTCAGACCCATTGCCGATACTAAGTAGCAGTCAAAAAATTTGTATCTGATATTATGCATGGATCAGATATATCATGGCCAATTCCTCAGAAAAAATGGTTGGCGATTCTTCCACAATGGAATCTGATAAGTGAGATGCCGAGTAAGTGTTTACAGAATCTTCTTCTGTCCGAAGAAATGATTCATCGAAATAATGAGTCACCCGTTCTATTGATATGGAGACATCTGAGATCACCAAATGCTCGGGAGTTCCTCTACTCAATCCTTTTCCTTCTTCTTGTTGCTGGATATCTCGTTCGTACACATCTTCTCTTTGTTTCCCGAGCTCTAGTGAGTTACAGACAGAGTTAGAAAAGATCAAATCTTTGATGATTCCAATCATACACGATTGAGTTGCGAAAACTTCTGGATAGGTATCCTACATCTGAACAGAATTCTTTCTGGTTAAAGAATCTCTTTCTAGTTGCTCTGGAACAATTAGGAGATTCTCTGGGAGAAATACGGGGTTCTGCTTCTGGCGGCAACATGCTATTGGGTGGTGGTCCCGCTTATGGGGTCAAATCAATACGTTCTAAGAAGAAATATTTGAATATTAATCTCATTGATATCATCGATCTCATAAGTATCATACCAAATCCCATCAATCGAATCACTTTTTCGAGAAATACGAGACATCTAAGTCGTACAAGTAAAGAGATCTATTCATTGATAAGAAAAAGAAAAAACGTGAACGGTGATTGGATTGATGATAAAATAGAATCCTGGGTCGCGAACAGTGATTCGATTGATGATGAGAAAGAGAATTCTTGGTTCAGTTCTCCACCTTAACGACAGAAAAAAGGATTGATCAAATTCTATTGAGTCTGACTCATAGTGATCATTTATCAAAGAATGACTCTGGTTATGAAATGATTGAACAACCGGGATCAATTTACTTACGATACTTAGTTGACATTCATAAAAAGTGTCTAATGAATTATGAGTTCAATAGATCCTGTTTAGCAGAAAGACGGATATTCCTTGCTCATTATCAGACAATCACTTATTCACAAACCTCGTGTGGGGCTAATAGTTTTAATTTCCCATCTCATGGAAAACCCTTTCGCTCCGCTTAGCTCTATCCCCTTCTAGGGGTATTTTAGTGATAGGTTCTATAGGAACTGGACGATCATATTTGGTCAAATACCTAGCGACAAACTCCTATGTTCCTTTCATTACGGTATTTCCGAATAAGTTCCTGGATGACAAGCCTAAAGGTTATCTTATTGATGATATCGATATTGATGATAGTGACGATATCGATATTGATGATAGTGACGATATTGATGATGACCTTGATACGGAGCTGCTAACTATGACGAATGCGCTAACTATGTATATGACGCCGAAAAAGGAAATGGACCGATTTGATATCACCCTTCAATTAGAATTAGCAAAAGCAATGTCCCCTTGCATAATGTGGATTCCAAACATTCATGATCTGTATGTGAATGAGTCGAATTACTTATCCCTCGGTCTATTAGTGAACTATCTCTCCAGAGATTGTGAAAGATGTCCCACTAGAAATATTCTTGTTTTTGCTTCGACTCATATTCCCCAAAAAGTGGATCCCGCTTTAATAGCTCCGAATAAATTAAATACATGCATTAAGATACGAAGGCTTCTTATTCCACAACAACGAAAACACTTTTTCATTCTTTCATATACTAGGGGATTTCACTTGGAAAAGAAATGTTCCATACTAACGGATTCGGGTCCATAACCATGGGTTCCAATGCACGAGATCTTGTAGCACTTACCAATGAGGCCCTATCGATTAGTATTACACAGAAGAAATCCATTCTAGACACTAATACAATTAGATCAGCTCTTCATAGACAAACTTGGGATTTGCGATCCCAGGTAAGATCGGTTCAGGATCATGGGATCCTTTTCTATCAGATAGGAAGGGCTGTTGCACAAAATGTACTTCTAAGTAATTGCCCCATAGATCCTATATCTATCTATATGAAGAAGAAATCATGTAAGGAAGGGGGTTCTTATTTGTACAAATGGTACTTCGAACTTGGAACGAGCATAAAGAAATTAACGATACTTCTTTATCTTTTGAGTTGTTCTGCCGGATCGGTCGCTCAAGATCTTTGGTCTGCACCTGGACCCGATGAAAAAAATTGGATCACTTCTTATGGATTCGTTGAGAATGATTCTGATCTAGTTCATGGCCTATTAGAAGTAGAAGGCGCTCTGGTGGATCCTCACGGACAGAAAAAGATTGCAGTCAGTTTGATAATGATCGAGTGACATTGCTTCTTCG
>NW_027181797.1:0-17500 GCF_029961685.1 Aristolochia californica | reverse complement strand
CACGACCAGAAATTCAATGCGCAATCTCTGGATTCAATGGTTATTCTTGAATAACCTCATTTTTCAATTATTTAACCATTTTATTTTACCAAGTTCAACTTTAGCCAGATTAGTTAACATTTATTTGTTTCGATGTAATAGCAAGATGTTATTTTTAACAAGTAGTTTTGTTGGTTGGTTAATTGGTCACATTTTATTCATGAAATGGATTGGATTGCTATTATTATGGATACGGCAAAAAAATGTTATTAGATCCAATAAGTACATTAGATCTAATAAGTATCTTGTGTCAGAATTAACAAATTCTATGGCCCGAACCTTTAGTATTCTCTTACTTATTACCTCCGTCTACTATTTAGGCAAAATGCCCTCGCCTATTGTCACTAAAAACTGAAAGAACCCTTACCATTAGAAAGGGAGGAAGGGGAGGAAGGTAAGGGAAGAAAGAGATATAGAAATGGAACCAACTTCCGAAGAGAAGGGAACTAAACAAGAACAAGAGGGATCCGCCCAAGAAGACTTCCCCCCTTATTCGGGAGAAAAGGAGGATTCAGACAAACTAGATGAAACGAAAGAGATCCAATTGAATGAAAAAGAAATACTTAAAGATGAGGAAGATAAAGACCTCCTTTGGTTTGAAAAACCTCTTGTAACTCTCCTTTTCGACTATAAACGATGGAATCGTCCATTACGCTATATAAAAAACGATCGATTTGAAAATGCTGTAAGAAATGAAATGTCGCAATATTTTTTCACACATGTGCAGGTGATGGAAAACAAATAATTTTCCTTTACATATCCTATCCCCCCCCCTTCCTTGGCGAAATAATAAAAAGAAAGATGTCTTTATGCACGACAGAAAAAGGTTCCCCGGATGATCTGTATCATAATTGGACTTATACCAATGACCAAAAAAGATACAACTTAAGCAATGAGTTCATAAATCGAATAGAAGCTCTAGACAAAGGGGCCTCCCCTATGGATGTACTCGAAAAAAGGATCCGATTGTGCAATGATGAGAACAAACAAGAATGCTTGCCTAAACTATATGATCCGTTTTTCAACGGATCATATCGCGGAACTATAAAAAGGGTTATTCACGTTCAATCATGAATGATTCAATGACTTTGACAGAGGATTCCATAGGAATGATTTGGATAAAGAAAATCTACGATATGCTCCCCTAAAACTAAAAATTACCGAGAATTTGAACATAAAATGGATTTGTTTAATGGAGAATTATTATCGACAGACATTAATCATTCCTTTACTCAATCAATGATTTGCCTGAGGAATCAACACCTAGTTCAAATTGGAGGGGACTTGCTTTATTAGCCGAACAACGATGGCTTGGGTCAAAAAATGAAATGAAATGCTTGAAATTTCTATTTGATGCAGTTACAACTGATTTAACTGATGAAACAATTAGAAAAAAACTCCATTGGGTACAGAAAGTCACTAAAAAAGTTCCTCGATGGTCATATAAATTGATCGATGAATTGGAAGAACAAGAGCAAGAGGGCAAAATGAGGAAGAAACGACAGAGGATCCTGGATTCGTTCAAGAAAAGCCAAAAGTGTGGTAATTTATAGTGATGACGATGAAATACCGGTACTGATACTAGTATCAGTGCCGGTAGCATAGTGATCAAGCGGAAGAGGTGGCTTTGATACGCTACTCACAACAACGGATTTCGCCGGGACCTAATCAAAGGATCCATGCGTGCTCAAAGACGTAAAACAACTATTTGGGAAATGTTTCAAGGAAACGTGCATTCCCCGCTTTTTTTGGACAGAATAGACAAAACATTTTTTTTTTCTTTTGATATCTCCGAAATGATGAACCCAATCTTTAGGAATCGGACGGGGGAAAGCCTGAATTAAAAACTTCAGATTATGAAGATTCTAAGCGGAAGGAGGCAAAAGAAAAGGGCAAAAACAAGGAGGAGAAAAAAAAGGAGAATGAACGGATAGCAATAGCAGAAACTTGGGATAGTATTCTATTTGCTCAAGCAATAAGGGGTTCGATGTTAGTAACCCAATCAATTCTTAGAAAATACATCGTACTGCCCTCATTAATAATAGCTAAAAATCTCGGCCGTATGCTATTATTTCAATTCCCTGAGTGGTACGAAGATTTTAAAGACTGGGATAGAGAAATGCACGTTAAATGCACCTATAATGGTGTTCAATTATCAGAAACAGAATTTCCAAAAAAACTGGTTAACAGATGGTATTCAGATAAAAATCCAATTTCCTTTCTGTCTGAAACCTTGGCGCAATAAGGTAAGACCCCCCCTTGGAAGTCCAATAAAAAAGAAAGGAAAAAGAGACAATTTTTCTTTTTAACAATCTGGGGAATGGAAGCTGAACTACCTTTTGTTCTCCCCGAAAACGACCTTCTTTTTTTAAACCGTTTGTAAAGAATTTGCAAAAAAAATTACAAAGTTGAAAAATAAATGTTTTCGAGTTCTAAAAGTTTTAAAAAAAAAAAAAAAGGTTTCTAAAATTTGCAAAAGAAAAACAAGTGGGGTTATCAAAAGAATTCTCCTTATTAAAAGTAAAAGAATAATAAAAATGAAAGAATAATAAAAGAACTTGAAAAAGTAAACCCAATTTTATTATTGGGATTGAGGAAAGTATATGAACCGAATGAAAATAGAAAAGATTCTATAATCAGTAATAAGATTACCGATGAATCGATCATTCAAATTAGATCCATGGATTGGACAAATTATTCACTCACAGAAAAAAAAATCAAGGATCTGGCTAATAGTACAATCACAATTAGAGATCAAATTGAAAGAATCGCGGAGAAAAAAAAAATGGGAACTCCGGATATAAATCTTATTTCTAACAAGACGAGTTGTGATAATAAAAGATGGGAGTTTTTGAAAGATATTTTGTGGATATCAAAAAAAATAAGTGCGCGATTAATACGCAAATGGCACTATTTTCTGAAATCTTTCGTTGAAAGAATATACATTGGTATCCGTCTATCTACTATTAACATTCCCAGAAAAAATGCACAACTTTTACTTGAATCAATAAAAAAAACTCTCAATAAATACATTTACAATGATGAAACAAATCAAGAAGTAATTGATGAAACGAACCAAAATGCAATTCACTTTATTTCGACTGTAAAAAAGTCGCTTTCTAATATTAGTAATAAACATTCAAAGACTTATTGTGACTTATCTTCCTTATCCCAAGGATATGTATTTTACAAATTATCACAAATTCAGGTTATTAACAAGGATCCCTTTGGATCTGCACTTCAATATCATGGAGCATACACCTTTTTCAAGGATAGAATAAAGGTCACACGAGAAGTATCTGATTCAAAAACAAGGCGTAAAAAACTTCCGAATTCTGGAATCAATGAATGGAAAGACTGGTTAAGAGGTCATTATCAATACAATTTATCTCAGACTAGATGGTCCAGATTAGTACCGCAAAAATGGCGAAATAGAGTCAATCACACCGCATGATTCAAATAAAGACTTCAAATTTTTAGATTCATATGAAAAAAACCGATTCATTCATTACAAGAATGAAAATTCTTATGGAGAGAATTCATTGTCGAGTAAAAATAAAAACAGTACAGATATGTTCTTTTAGCACATAAGTATATTAATTATGAGGATAGAAAGAACCCATATATTTATGGGTCCCCTTTACAGGTAAATGAGGGACGAAAGATTTCATATAATTACCACACACCTAAACTCGAATTATTTTATGTATTAGGGAGTACAGCTAGTAGTGATTATTTAGGGAAAGAGTGTATTATTGATACAGGTCAAAATCTAGATCGAAAATATTTTGAGTGCGGAATTCTAAATTTTTGTCTTAAAAAAAATCTCGATATTGAAACCAGGACTAACATGGGCGCGAGGACTAACATTAGCAAAGATACTAAGACGAGAACTAATGATTATAAAATAATTGAGAAAAAGGATCTTTTTTATCTCAATCTCATGATTGATCAAAAAATTAACCCATCCAATAAAAAAGGTTTTTTTTTTGATTGGATGGGAATGAATGAAGACGTGTTATATGGTCCCATACCGAATCTGGAACCTTGGTACTTCCAAGAATTTAGACTGCTTTATGATGCATATAAGATTAAACCCTGGATTATACCAATCCAATTACTTTTTTTAATTTTAATGGAAATGAAAATATTAGTAGAAATATCAATGGAAATCAAAAAGAGAGTCTTCGTATATCATCCAATCAAAAAGAAGAATATCTTGAATTAGAGAATCGAAATCAAGAAGAAAAAGAACAGCGGGGCCAAGAAGATTTTGGATCAGATCTACGAAACCAAAAGAATCTTGGATCAGATGCACGAAACAAAAAAAAAGATTTTGAAAAGGATTACGCGGAAACCGAATCAGACATTAAAAATAAAAACGTAAAAAGAAAAGGAAATCTAAAAGCAAGAAGGAGGCAGAACTTGATTTTCTCCTGAAAAAGTATTTGCTTTTTCAATTGAGATGGGATGAACCTCTGAATCAAAGAATAATCAATAATGTTAAGGTATATTGTTTCCTGCTTTAGACTGAAAAATCCAAGTGAAATTGCTATATCCTCTATTGAAAGAGGAGAAATGCGCCTGGATGTAATGCTGATTGATAAGGAGCTAACAATTACGGAATTGATAAGAAAGGGAATATTCATTATCGAACCGGTTCGTCTGTCTCTAAAACGGGATGGGCAATTTCTTATGTATCAAACCATAAGTATTTCATTGGCCCATAAGAGTAAGCACAAAACAAATCGAAGATTCCGAAAAAGGAAATATGTTGATGAGAATAATTTCGATGGATCTATTGCACAAGATAGAAAAACGCTTGGGAATGGAGACGAAATCATTATGATTCACTTTTATTCCTGAAAATATTCTATCTCCTGTACGTCGTAGAGAATTAAGAATTCTAATGGATTTAAATTCCGGAAATGGGAATGTTGTGGATAGAAATACAGTACTTTGCAACGGGAATAACATAAAAATTGTGTGCAATTTTTAGATGAGAATAAGTATCTTGATACAGATACAAATAAATGCATTCAATTTAAATTGTTTCTTTGGCCCAATTATCGATTAGAAGATTTAGCTTGTATGGATCGCCTATTGGTTTGATACCAATAATAGTAGTCGTTTCAGTATGTTAAGGATACATATGTACCCACGATACAGAATTATTTGATGATATATTATCTATTTTTTTTATGGTATATTTTCTTTTTCTATATATCACGCTCACATCGGTAGACTAGGACAGACGTATTTACATGCACGCTGTCTTCCATTCCATTCTGATACATGATAGTAATAGTAATTCAATAACGTATTAATTGGATCTAGGAATGAATCGCGGAATCTTCTTAGGCCAAAATCATTTTATATTTCGTGGGTGCAAAAATGTAACATGCTTTCGTATCCGAATCAAATTACAAATGAAATTGGATTTATTAAATTGTTTTTTTGATAAAAAACAAAGTACTATATGAATAAAATCTGGATTCCTGTGTGTACCAGATTGAAAGATTGAAATAACTGTCATTATTATTATATTATTCCTGACGGTAAAACCCATATTTGTGAAAAAGAAAGAAAAAAAAGAAAGAGAAGAATTATTTTTATGATAAAAAGTTCATTCATCTCAGTTATTCCGCAAGAAGAAAAAGGAAAAAACAGGGGATCCGTTGAATTTCAAGTATTCAATTTTACTAATAAGATACGTAGACTTACTTCACATCTAGAATTGCACAGAAAAGACTATTTCTCTCAGAGAGGTCTGCGGAAGATTTGGGAAAACGTCAACGGCTGCTGGCTTATTTGTCAAAAAAAAATAGAGTACGTTATAAGGAATTAATTGGTCAGCTGAATATTCGGGAGCCAAAACCGCGTTAATTTGAGGATTGGGGATTCATTTGAATTATTTGGTTTATTTAGTATTAGATCTTGAATTTTGATGAACCTCGTTTTGTTTTCGATAATTCATGAATAATGAATCGGGGAAGAAAACATATGACTGTACCGGCTACAAGAAAGACCTCATGATAGTCAATATGGGTCCTCACCACCCATCAATGCATGGTGTTCTTCGACTCATCGTTACTCTGGATGGTGAAGATGTTATTGACTGTGAACCCGTATTAGGTTATTTACATAGAGGAATGGAAAAAATTGCGGAAAACCGAACAATTATACAATATCTGCCTTATGTAACACGTTGGGATTATTTAGCAACTATGTTCACGGAAGCAATAACGGTAAATGGACCAGAACAGTGGGAAATATTCAAGTACCTAAAAGAGCTAGCTATATCAGAGTAATTATGCTGAGTTGAGTCGTATAGCTTCTCATTTGTTATGGCTGGGGCCTTTTATGGCGGATATCGGTGCACAAACTCCTTTCTTCTATATTTTAAGAGAAAGGGAATTGCTATATGATCTATTTGAAGCTGCCACAGGTATGCGAATGATGCACAATTACTTCCGTATCGGAGGAGTAGCTTCTGATCTACCTTATGGTTGGATAGATAAATGTTTGGATTTCTGCGATTATTTTTTAACAGAGGTAGTGGAATATCAAAAACTTATTACGCGGAATCCCATTTTTTTGCAACGAGTTGAAGGAGTAGGCATTATTGGTGGAGAAGAAGCAATAAATTGGGGTTTATCAGGACCAATGTTACGAGCTTCGGAATCCAATGGGATCTTCGTAAAGTTGATCATTATGAGTGTTACGATGAATTCGATTGGGAGGTCCAGTGGCAAAAAGAAGGAGACTCATTAGCTCGTTATTTAGTGCGAATCGGTGAAATGACGGAATCCGTAAAAATTATTCAACGAGCTATAGAAGGAATTCGGGAGGGGCCTATGAGAATTTAGAAGTGCGACGCTTTGATGGAGGGCGCCATTCCGAATGGAATGATTTTGATTATCGATTCATTAGTAAAAAACCTTCACCCGCTTTTGAATTGTCGAAGCAAGAACTTTATGTAAGAGTAGAAGCCCCCAAGGGAGAATTAGGCATTTTTTTTGATAGGAGATAATAGTGTTTTTCTTGGAGATGGAAAATTCGTCCACCAGGTTTCATCAATTTGCAAATTCTTCCTCAGTTAGTTAAAAGAATGAAATTGGCTGATATCATGACGATACTAGGTAGTATAGATATCATTATGGGAGAGGTTGATCGTTGAAATGACAATTGATACGACAGAAATACAAGCTATCAATTCTTTTTCCAGATCGGAGTATTTAGAAGAAGTCTATAGCCTCATATGGGCGCTTGTCCCTATTTTTACTCCTGTATCAGGAATCACAATAGGAGTACTCGTGATTGTGTGGTTAGAAAGAGAAATATCTGCAGCATTACAACAACGTATTGGGCTTGAATACGCCGGTCCTTTGGAATCTTCAAGCTCTAGCGGATGGGACTAAGCTACTTTTGAAAGAGGATCTTCTCCCATCTAGGGGGATATTCGTTTATTCAGTATCGCCCGTCTATAGCGGCCATATCCATTTTTTTTAGTTATTCAGTAATTCCTTTGGGTATCGCCTTGTTCTGGCCGATCTCAGTATAGGTGTTTTTTTTCTGGATCGCCATTTCCAGTATTGTCCCTATTGGACTTCTTATGTCAGGATATGGCTCGAATAATAAATATTCCTTTTCAGGTGGTCTACGAGCTGCTGCTCAATCGATTAGTTATGAAATACCATTAACTCTATGTGTGTTATCAATATCTCTACGTGTGATTCGTTGGAACATCAACTTTACCTTACCCACTTGTTTTAGGAAAGAAGATTGAATGTACTGATTGTATAAATATCTTCACTTTTCTTTATTCATCACTTGGGTCGATGAGCTAAACCAGATAGTTATAATGAGTGAACAAAACTGCTTATTAATTTGCAGTAATAAGATTGATTCTCATTCCCTATGTACGAGAGTAAGGTAGAAGTAAACATAAGCAGCGTAAACTGTTTACCCCAAGATTGGATGATTAGTCATCATGGCTTGAAGCGGGTACAAAAGATCACTTGTATGGGTTTTTTACAATTTTATCCATATTTTGAATCAATCAAAAAAGGGTGGGTGGTTAGGAACACTAAGATACGCAAAGGATTAGTAATGGAAATAATGTAAGGTATCCAAGAGATATTTTTTGCATGAAAGGAATCATAATGAGGGCTTTACGTTGGTAGAAATGATCAAGGAGTACTTCCGATGATTCCGATCCAGAGTATACTCCTACCCACTGATTAAAGAAATAACTATTGGGAACGAAATAATCCTTTATTTTATTTTTTAGAATCCCCTTCTGAGAAAGAAGAACAGGAACGAAAGAAATGGAATGCAATAGGAAAAATTAAAATGATAAGAGATCTTTTTTTATTCTTTTTTTTTCTGATCTACATTTATATAGATGGAATGGAATTCTTATCAGGATTCATGAATTGGTGCGGGGTCTAATTATTTTTCGTAATCGCGCAATCTATGGGTCGAAATTTTTACCGATACAGCGCATATTTTATTGAAGGATTCAGTTATTGCTGAACAAAGAAAAATTTTGTAATTTGCATTAAAAAAAAAAATAAGGATGAGATCAATTCCGAAGCACTTTTATTTGTTATTATAGCAGACAGAATTCCATTGGTTTAATTAGGGACTCCCCGATGCATCTTTACTCTAGCTACTCCACAAAAAAAGCAAGCCGGGGGAATACCAAGTCAGTCCTTAAATTTATTTGTGGCCATCGAGGAGCCGTATGAAGCGGAGGTCTCATGTACGGTTCTGGAATAGCGATAGGAACAGTGATGTTATCATCGACTATAATTATCTAACAGTTCAAGTACGATTGATATAGTTGAGGCACAGTCTAAATATGGTTTTTGGGGGTGGAATCTTTGGCGCCAACCCATAGGGTTTATAGTTTTTCTAGTTTCTTCCCTAGCAGAATGTGAGAGATTACCCTTTGATTTACCAGAAGCGGAAGAGGAATTAGTAGCAGGTTATCAAACCGAATATTCGGGTATAAAATTTGGTTTATTTTACATTGCGTCTTACCTAAATCTACTAGTTTCTTCATTATTTGTAACAGTTCTGTACTTGGGGGGGTGGAATTCCTCTATTCCGTACATATTCATTCCGAAGCTTTTCGGAATAAATAAACCTGGTGGGGTCTTTGGAACGACAATTAGTATCTTCATTACATTAGCTAAAGCTTATTTGTTCCTGTTCATTCCTATCACAACAAGGTGGACTTTACCTAGGATGAGAATGGACCAACTATTAAATCTTGGATGGAAATTTCTTTTACCTGTTTCTCTAGGTAATCTATTATTGACAACTTCTTTCCAACGCCTTTCGCTGTAACAGAATATGAAATTCTAGGTTCATAACCTCTCTCAAGCAAGAGAAAGAAACATCAAATTATTCATGGATATCCACGATATGTTCCCTATGGTGACTGGGTTCATGAATTATGGTCAACAAACAGTACGAGCTACAAGGTACATTGGTCAAAGTTTCATGATTACTTTATCCCACGCGAATCGTTTACCTGTAACTATTCAATATCCTTATGAAAAATTGATCACATCAGAGCGTTTCCGCGGTCGAATCCACTTTGAATTTGATAAATGTATTGCTTGCGAAGTATGTGTTCGTGTATGTCCCATAGATTTACCTGTTGTTGATTGGAGATTGGAAACAGATATTAGAAAGAAACGGCTGCTTAATTATAGTATTGATTTTGGAATCTGTATATTTTGTGGCAACTGCGTCGAGTATTGTCCAACAAATTGTTTATCAATGACTGAGGAATATGAACTTTCTACTTATGATCGTCACGAATTGAATTATAATCAAATTGCTTTGGGTCGTCTACCAGTGTCAATAATGGGGGATTACACAATTCAAACAAACAATTATGAATATGAATTCCACTCAAATAAATAAAAATAGCCGCGGATAAACTAAACCCCTTTTCCTTTTTCAATAATGATAATGATTACCAAAATTACCAAATTACTAAGATTCTGTTTTGATCAGGGTTCTTTCTTTTTGGTTCGGCAGTAACCACAAATCATAAATATAACTACTGATTTGTGGGAATCATGGCTTTATTTGAATTGAAAATGGAATTCATATATCTGTGGTTATTTCGAAATATACAATTCCGAACTACACTTTCACTTTCAGATACAGAAGTGGGATTGGTCCAATAACAGTATCTACGTCAATCCACATCCCATTAAGATTTAATTCAATTAAGAACGTATCATCATTGACAAGAAAAAAATAGGGTAACCCCCTTTTCCTGGCCCGGTCAGTAAGGTCATGAAATATTTCTACTTAATTTATCTCTTATTTTACGCATAATGGATTTACCTGGACCAATACATGATATTCTTTTAGTATTTCTGGGATCAGGACTTATATTAGGAAGTCTCGGAGTGGTATTACTTACGAGTCCAATTTTGTCTGCCTTTTCTTTGGGATTGGTTCTTGTTTCTATAGCCTTATTCTATATTCCATCTAACTCCTATTTTGTAGCTGCTGCACAGCTCCTCATTTACGTGGGGGCCGTAAATGTCTTAATCATATTTGCCGTGATGTTCATGAAAGGTTCAGAATATTCCAATTATTTCTCTCTTTGGACCGTTGGGGATGGGGTTACTTTACTGGTTTGTACAAGTATTTTGTTTTCATTAATTACTACTATCTTAGATACGTCGTGGTACGGGATTATTTGGACTACAAGATCAAGCCAGATTATAGAACAGGACCTGATAAGTAACGTTCAACAAATTGGGATTCATTTATCAACGGATTTTTATCTTCCATTTGAACTTGTTTCTATAATTCTTTTAGTTGCTTTGATAGGTGCAATTGCTATGGCTCGTCAGTAAAAAAGAGTTAGGATTAGAAATAAAAAATCAAAGAAAAAAAAAAAAAAATAAGGCCTCGGCCTTGTTCTGCCTTATTGCTTATTGTTAGTACATCTATTTTCCTTCAATTCTATTTTTGTTCATATGGAATGTCAAATAATAAAAGGTTTAGTTCTATCCATTGCCAATGCTTTCGTTTGTTACGCACTTGTTATATTCGAGTCAATCAAATCGGTTAAAAAATTGTTGTTCATATTGAAATGAATCGAGATTGATGAGGAGTTAGTCAATGATGCTCGAACACGGACTTGTTTTGAGTGCCTATTTATTTTCTATCGGTATTTATGGATTGATCACAAGTCGAAACATGGTTAGAGCACTTATGTGCCTTGAGCTTATACTGAATGCGGTTAATCTAAATCTCGTAACATTTTCTGATTTATTTGATAGTCGTCAATTAAAAGGAGACATTTTATCGATCTTTGTTATAGCTATTGCCGCCGCTGAAGCAGCTATTGGACCGGCTATTGTTTCGTCGATCCATCGTAACAGAAAATCAACTCGTATCAATCAATCAAATTTGTTGAATAAATAATCGTAGTCGTAATGATATAGATATAAATAAACACAGATATCCTTCTATATATTCTATATATATATATATATATGGATAGAATATGGATAAATAGATATAATTTATCTAATTCTAAAATTAGAATTAACATGTCTAACTAATTCATGTTTGCCGAAACGTAAGAAATCAAAGTATCCTGGCTCTTTCTCATGAACAGATCCAGCAATCTATTGATTCTAAAAAAACAAATTAAGGTAACCCACTGATTCGTCTGGTGTCTAGAATACATGATTTATTTACTACTTCTTTTTTTACCAGATCGAAAATCAAATTAATAATAATAATATTCAAAAATTTTATATATCCAATGTCACATTCAGTAAAGATTTATGATACCTGTATAGGATGTACTCAATGTGTACGAGCGTGTCCCACAGATGTATTGGAAATGATACCTTGGGACGGCTGTAAAGCTAAGCAAATAGCTTCTGCTCCAAGAACGGAGGACTGCGTAGGTTGTAAAAGATGTGAATCCGCTTGTCCAACGGATTTCTTGAGCGTCCGGGTTTATTTATGGCATGAGACAACTCGCAGTATGGGTCTAGCTTATTGATACGTTCTAGAAAACTCCACTTGAATACATTTGATTCCTCTTTACCGACAAAGACCCGTACTCGGGAAAATAGAATAGAATATATTATTCTGGGGGCGGGTCTTTCTGGTCAAAGTCTATCTTGTCTTTACCACGAGCTATTTTCCTTGGTTAACAATAATTGTTATTTTGCCGATATCCGCGGGTTTGTTAATTTTTTTTCTCCCTCATAGGGGGAATAAGGGGGTTAGATGGTATACTATGTGCATATGCTTTTTAGAGCTGCTTCTAACAACCTATGCATTCTGTTATCATTTCCAATTCGACGACCAATTAATCCAATTGGAGGAGGATTATAAATGGATAAATATTTTTGATTTTCACTGGAGACTGGGAATTGATGGACTTTCCATAGGACCCATTTTACTAACGGGATTCATTACTACTTTAGCTACCTTAGCGGCTTGGCCAATTACTCGGGATTCTCGATTGTTCCATTTCCTTATGTTAGCAATGTACAGTGGTCAAATAGGATTATTTTCCTCTCGAGACCTTTTACTTTTTTTCGTCATGTGGGAGTTAGAATTAATTCCTGTTTACCTACTTCTATCCATGTGGGGGGGTAAGAAACGTTTGTACTCAGCTACAAAGTTCATTTTGTACACTGCAGGGGGTTCCATTTTTCTTTTAATAGGAGTTCTAGGTATGGGTTTATACGGGTCGAATGACCCAACATTAAATTTTGAAACATCAGCTAATCAATCATATCCCGCGGCATTGGAAATAATATTATATTTGGGCTTCCTTATTGCTTATGCTGTCAAATCACCGATTATACCCCTACATACATGGTTACCAGATACCCATGGGGAAGCACATTACAGTACATGTATGCTTCTAGCCGGAATCTTATTAAAAATGGGAGCATATGGATTGATTCGGATCAATATGGAATTATTACCCCATGCTCATTCTATATTTTCTCCATGGTTGATGATAGTAGGAGCAATTCAAATAATCTATGCAGCTTCAACTTCTCCTGGTCAAGGCAATTTTAAAAAGAGAATAGCCTATTCTTCCGTATCTCATATGGGTTTCATAATTATAGGAATTGGTTCCATAACCGATACGGGACTCAACGGAGCCATTTTACAAATAATCTCTCATGGATTTATTGGTGCTGCACTTTTTTTCTTGGCGGGAACGAGTTATGATCGAATACGTCTTGTTTATCTCGACGAAATGGGCGGAATTGCGATCCCAATGCCAAAAATATTTACCATGTTCAGTAGTTTTTCGATGGCTTCTCTTGCATTGCCGGGAATGAGTGGTTTTGCTTCGGAGTTATTAGTTTTTTTTGGAATAATTACTAGCTCTAAATATTTTATAATTCCCAAAATACTAATTACTTTTGTAATGGTTATTGGAATTATATTAACTCCTATTTATTCATTATCTATGTTACGCCAGATGTTCTATGGATACAAGCTTTTCAATGTTACAAACTCTTATTTTTTTGATTCTGGACCACGAGAATTATTTATTTCGACCTGTATCTTTTTACCTGTAATAGGTATTGGTCTTTATCCCGATTTCGTTCTCTCGTTATCAGTTGACAAGGTCGAAGCTATTCTATCTAAATTTTTTATAAATAATTAGATAGAATAAGACATAAAGTCAAAAACTCCTTTGATTTTTAAAATCATTTTATTTTCTATAACTATAAATGAAAAAATCAAAAGAAAAAGAGTGAAGTGGTTTTGAATTGTAATCAGAAACATCCGGAGTTTTTGAGAACCAATGTAATGGTTCTCAAAAACTCGAAAAACTTTCGCTATCTAAGGGGACCACTATGGACTCTTCAAGCTTTTTCTTCAATTAGATGTTAATGTGAATGAACCATAACTATGTAGTCCTACCCCTAATAGATTGACCCCGAAATAACATATCCAAATTATAAGAAATCCCGCAGAAGCCACAATTGCGGAATTCACACCTTGCAAACTTTGAGCCGTTCTAGTATGTAAATAAATTGCGAATATGGTCCAAGTAATAAATGCCCAAGTTTCCTTAGGGTCCCAATTCCAATAAGATCCCCATGCCTCATTAGCCCATACTGCTCCCGAAAGAATACCTATGGTTAAAAAAGTAAATCCTAGACTAATAACACGATAACTCCAATGATCCAACCGTCGAGTAAATTGAGACTTGTGATAATTTCTAAATGAAAGAAAGGAGGTGCTTTGTAAAACACTTCCTTTTTCATTTAAGTATTGTATCTCATCAAAATAAAATGATCCAATTAGTAAATTTTTACTTTTATCAAGAATATCTATGTTTTTTCTAAGTGTAATGACTAAAAGAGCTACTGATAATAACGATCCGCATAAAAGAGCTGCGTAGCTCAATAACATCATACTCACGTGCATCATTAACCACTGGGATTGTAGAGCAGGCACTAATATTGCGGATTGCTGCATTTCAGTTAAAAGTCCCGAAGTGGCAAAGCCTTGAGTCAAAATAGTACCTGGAGCTGTTATTGCGCTTAAATCATTTTTATGGTTCCGTATTTTCGAAACCATATGAAAAATGGAGAAACTCCACGAAAGGAACATTAATGATCCATATAAATCATTTAATGGGAAATGTCTCGAATAAATCCAACGAGTAACTAATAATCCTGTTATACAGAAAAAAGTAACTATCATACCTTTTTCTGACGAATCACATAGTCCTACGATTTCATGAACTAGTAATTTCATTAAATGAATCGTAATGACAATTGAAATGATCGAAAAAGAGATGTGAGTTAATATATGTTCTAAAGTATCAAATATCATAAAAAACGATTAAAAAAAAAAAGAAAAGGGGGTTTTCAATTATAGAAATCCGGAATTGAATTCAGTATAGGATCTATTGTGCCCTTTTAGAGAATGCCGCCACTCGGATTCGAACCGAGATGCTCTGGCACTGCTTCCTAAGAGCAGCGTGTCTACCAATTTCACCATGGCGGCTTGATCGAAATAATAATAGCCCAGATTAGATTCATTCGTCGATGCAATCAATGTTATTTATTTTCCGAAATATTAGAAAGGAATGGTTGAATAAAAAAAAATTGTTCAAATAAATATTTGAACGTTCAATAATACTTAGCTTAGTATCATGATATGTTATCAGTTTTAACAATGGGATTTCATGTAGTATAAGTTTTCCCGGAACAGTTGGATTTAGATGATTATGTCCTTAGTCTACATATATAACTAAGAATTTCCTTTTCCAATCTATTTCTGTATAATTCATTTTCCATTTATCTGATTTAATGCATGCGAAAAAAAAAAACAAGTGAAGTGATGGGGAAAATGACAATCCCCATCTCGTGAATTATAAAAACATAAAAAGTGAAATCCTTATCTTGTATGTAACTGCTTTTGTTTGAAGTTTGAAAAAAAAAAAGAGTCCCTTTTTTAGACTCCCGTTAGACAGAAAAATGGAATTCGTTTTCTACATGCGAAAATAAAATATCGGGTTCTATCTCATATGGATGAGTTCAAAACATTAGTTAATGTAAATTATTAATTTTCTATTGTATATTGTAAATCATCCAATTCATCGAGTGATATTGATTTAGAGTATTGTATTCCAAGGCCTTATTATTGTCGCACAAAAAAACTTTTTGAATGCCCAGTAGAAATAGATTTAGCTAGGGATAAAGCCTTTTCCCTGGCCCAATAACCTCTTTTTTTCCAAATATTTCTACGAATACGCTTCTTTGACATAGAAGTACGTTTCTTTGGAACTGCCATCTTAAAATAAAAAAGTTACTCATTTAGATAGTTGGATGTGAAAGACATGTATTGCTCAAAAAGGATCGTTCTTTCTATCTTTCTATTCATTATCCATATTTATTCTATAGCGAATACCCTCTTGATTTGATTACATAAAAAATATGGATACATGTACATCGATATAGTATCACTCGGGATAAAAATAAAATAAAAAATAAAAGTTTAAGATAAGAGCAGAACCCTTACCTATACTTACCTATATCTAATTTAAGAAAACAATAATGTAACATTTTCTATTATCTATTAATTAATAAATTTAATCAATCTCGAAAGTAGAGTATCCATAATTATTAATTATTAATATTAAATAAAGACTAATAAAATTAATTGATAAAGAAAAAGAATATTAATTGGAGTAATCCTTTATTTAAGTTTTATGCAAAATAACGAGTATTATAGGATTTCTAATAAACATAAGTTTTTTTTATTGGAATAAAAGCTAATCAATCAGTTCCACAATGAATTAGTTAGTAACTAGTCCTAAACTAACTAAAATAACTCGATCTTTATTAGATCGAGTTATTGGCAAATGCTATATTCCAGAATCAAGAATCAAGTCTTTTTTTTTGATAGAATTTTGTCTTACTATATGGATATAAATCGCCGTAGTATTAGAATGATTGAAAATCTCATACTCTGTTCTATATGTTATGTTAATAAATATCTTATTAATTACTAAGCATTAATAGTAAAATTAAAATAGTAATTTAATTTGGTTATTTGAGGAAATGCAACTTCTCAATTCGAATAATTGGAAGATTTTAAATATCTGGTAAAGAATCAAAATAATTAATGATTTCAAATCATATTTCATATTTGAGTTCTCTTAATGAAATAAAGGCTGGTGAATCGGAAACAATTAAATAAAAAAAAAAAGGTTTTATTTTATGGAACATACATATCAATATGCATGGATCATACCTTTCATTCCACTTCCAGTTACTATATTAATAGGATTGGGACTTCTGCTTGTTCCGACCGCAACAAAAAGCATTCGCCGTGTGTTGGCTTTTCCTAGTGTTGCATTGCTAAGCATAGCGCTGGGGTTTTCGGCCGATCTAGCTATTCAACAAATAAAAGGGGGTTCCGCTTATCAATATCTATGGTCTTGGACCATCAATAATGATTTTTCCTTAGAGTTTGGCTACTTGATCGACTCACTTACTTCTATTATGTCAATACTAATCACTACTGTTGGAATAATGGTTCTTATTTATAGTGACAATTATATGTCTCACGATCAAGGGTATTTGAGATTTTTTGCTTATATGAGTTTTTTCAATGCTTCCATGTTGGGATTAGTTACTAGCTCTAATTTGATACAAATTTATATTTTTTGGGAACTCGTGGGAATGTGCTCCTACCTATTAATAGGATTTTGGTTCACACGACCAATTGCGGCCAATGCTTGTCAAAAAGCGTTTGTAACTAATCGTGTAGGGGATTTTGGTTTATTATTAGGAATCTTAGGTCTTTATTGGATAACAGGCAGTTTCGAATTTAGGGATTTGTTCGAAATTTTCAATAACTTGATCCATAATGATGGGGTCAATTTTTTATTTGCGACTCTGTGTGC
>NW_027181796.1:22500-25000 GCF_029961685.1 Aristolochia californica | reverse complement strand
GGCGCCAGGGCGCCCAGGCGGAAAAGAGGCGCCCAGGCGGAATGGCGCCAGGGCGCCCAGGCGGAAAAGAGGCGCCCAGGCGAAAAAGAGGCGCCCAGGCGGAAAAGAGGCGCCCTGGCGTAGGCGCCCAGGCGCCAAAAGAGGCGCCAGGCGAAAAGGCGCCAGGGCGCCCAGGCGGAAAAGAGGCGCCCAGGCGGAATGGCGCCAGGGCGCCCAGGCGGAAAAGAGGCGCCCAGGCGAAAAAGAGGCGCCCAGGCGGAAAGGCGCCAGGGCGCCCAGGCGGAAAAGAGGCGCCCTGGCGTAGGCGCCCATGCGCCAAAAGAGGCACCCAGGCGAAAAGGCGCCAGGGCGCCCAGGCGGAAAAGAGGCGCCCAGGCGGAATGGCGCCAGGGCACCCAGGCGGAAAAGAGGCGCCCAGGCGGAAAAGAGGCGCCCTGGCGTAGGCGCCCAGGCGCCAAAAGAGGCGCCAGGCGAAAAGGCGCCAGGGCGCCCAGGCGGAAAAGAGGCGCCCAGGCGAAAAAGAGGCGCCCTGGCGGAAAAGAGGCGCCCTGGCGTAGGCGCCCAGGCGCCAAAAGAGGCACCCAGGCGAAAAGGCGCCAGGGCGCCCAGGCGGAAAAGAGGCGCCCAGGCGGAATGGCGCCAGGGCACCCAGGCGGAAAAGAGGCGCCCAGGCGAAAAAGAGGCGCCCAGGCGGAAAAGAGGCGCCCTGGCGTAGGCGCCCAGGCGCCAAAAGAGGCGCCCAGGCGAAAAGGCGCCAGGGCGCCCAGGCGAAGAGGCGCCAGGGCGCCCAGGTGGGAAAGAGGCGCCCAGGCGAAAAGGCGCCAGGGCGCCCAGGCAGAAAAGAGGCGCCCAGGCGAAAAAGAGGCGCCCAGGCAGAAAGGCGCCATGGCGCCCAGGCGGAAAAGAGGCGCCCTGGCCAGGCGGAAAAGAGGCGCCCAGGCGGAAAAGAGGTGCCCAGGCGAAAAAGAGTCGCCCAGGCCGAAAGGCGCCATGGCGCCCAGGCGGAAAAGAGGCGCCCACGCGAAAAGGCGCCAGGGCGCCAAGGCGGAAAACAGGCGCCCAGGCGGAAAGGTGCCAGGGCGCCCAGGCGGAAAAGAGGCGCCCAGGCGCGTGGGGGGCAAGGCGCCAGGCGCCAGGCACGCGCGGAGGCAAGGCGCCAGGCGCAAGGCGCCACGCGCGCGCGCGCGTGGGGGGCGAGGCGCAAGGCGCCACGCGCGCGCGCGCGTGGGGGGCGAGGCGCCAGGCGCCAGGCGCCGGGCGCGCGTGGGGGGCAAGGCGCCAGGCGCCGGGCGCGCGCGTGGGGGGCGAGGCGCCAGGCGCCAGGCGCCGGGCGCGCGTGGGGGGCAAGGCGCCAGGCGCCGGGCGCGCGCGCGTGGGGCGCCAGGCGCCTGGCGGGCGGGCGCCCCCAGGAAGGGGTGCTGGCGCGCGATGGGGTTGCGCCCGTACGGACCGTGTGACAGTACAGACACTTTGGCGAAACCTCCTGCCCGAAGCGATTTTAGGCGTTCGGCTAGGTAGGTGACCCGGTTTTTTTCGCGTTTCTCGGCCGCTAGCCCCTTTTTTCGCGTTTTCGTGCGCGCGCCCCTCTTGACCTCGCACGCGCGCCGCGCGTCGCGTCCTTGTCCTTGTCCGCGTCCGCGTTCGCGTGTGTCGGCGATCACGGGCCCCGTGCATGGCTCGTCTCTGTGGACCATCGCCCCGCTCTTGTCCCTCTTTCGTGTTTGTGTGGCGCCCCGCCCCGTGCACCATTGCCGGCTGGCAGCAAGGTGCCTAGCCCCCCTTGCCGCCAGGCCTGTCCACCCCAAGGTGCTAAAGCCGCCAGGCACCTGTGCCGCCGAACCGTGCGTCCGTAAGCCGCTGCACGTGCGGCGGCCGGCCATGCCCGTGCTATTGACCCTGTGTGACAGTACAGACACTTTGGCGAAACCTCCTGGCCGACGGGGTTTTTGCGCCCACCTAGGTAGGGCGACCCCTTTTTTTTCGTGTCGCCTGTCCGTGTGTCCCTTTTTCGCCTTTTTCGGGTTCGTGTTTTCGTGTGCCGCCAAAAGCAAGCCCTGCGCTCGTCCCGTCCCGCTTGACCCGTGCATCCGCCGGTGCTGGCCTGCAAAATGCCTGTGAGCGACGCACGTGACCAGCAGCCCAGGCGAGTGTGCACGGGTGGCAGGCGAAACGGGCGTGCGTGTCGCCAGTGTGTATGTCCCTTTTTCGCCTTTTTCGGGTTCGTGTTTTCGTGTGCCGCCAAAAGCAAGCCCTGCGCTCGTCCCGTCCCGCTTGACCCGTGCATCCGCCGGTGCTGGCCTGCAAAATGCCTATGAGCGACGCATGTGACCAGCAGCCCAGGCGAGTGTGCATGGGTGGCAGGCGAAACGGGCGCGCGTGTCGCCAGTGCGTATGTCCCTTTTTCGGGTTCGTGTTTTCGTGTGCCACCAAAAGCAAGCCTTGCGCTCGTCCCGTCCCGCTTGACCCGTGCATCCGCCGGTGCTGGCCTGCAAAATGCCTG
>NW_027181796.1:0-2500 GCF_029961685.1 Aristolochia californica | reverse complement strand
ACGCGCGGAGGCAAGGCGCCAGGCGCAAGGCGCCACGCGCGCGCGCGCGTGGGGGGCGAGGCGCAAGGCGCCACGCGCGCGCGCGCGTGGGGGGCGAGGCGCCAGGCGCCAGGCGCCGGGCGCGCGTGGGGGGCAAGGCGCCAGGCGCCGGGCGCGCGCGTGGGGGGCGAGGCGCCAGGCGCCAGGCGCCGGGCGCGCGTGGGGGGCAAGGCGCCAGGCTCCGGGCGCGCGCGCGTGGGGCGCCAGGCGCCTGGCGGGCGGGCGCCCCCAGGAAGGGGTGCTGGCGCGCGATGGGGTTGCGCCCGTACGGACCGTGTGACAGTACAGACACTTTGGCGAAACCTCCTGCCCGAAGCGATTTTAGGCGTTCGGCTAGGTAGGTGACCCGGTTTTTTTCGCGTTTCTCGGCCGCTAGCCCCTTTTTTCGCGTTTTCGTGCGCGCGCCCCTCTTGACCTCGCACGCGCGCCGCGCGTCGCGTCCTTGTCCTTGTCCGCGTCCGCGTTCGCGTGTGTCGGCGATCACGGGCCCCGTGCATGGCTCGTCTCTGTGGACCATCGCCCCGCTCTTGTCCCTCTTTCGTGTTTGTGTGGCGCCCCGCCCCGTGCACCATTGCCGGCTGGCAGCAAGGTGCCTAGCCCCCCTTGCCGCCAGGCCTGTCCACCCCAAGGTGCTAAAGCCGCCAGGCACCTGTGCCGCCGAACCGTGCGTCCGTAAGCCGCTGCACGTGCGGCGGCCGGCCATGCCCGTGCTATTGACCCTGTGTGACAGTACAGACACTTTGGCGAAACCTCCTGGCCGACGGGGTTTTTGCGCCCACCTAGGTAGGGCGACCCCTTTTTTTTCGTGTCGCCTGTCCGTGTGTCCCTTTTTCGCCTTTTTCGGGTTCGTGTTTTCGTGTGCCGCCAAAAGCAAGCCCTGCGCTCGTCCCGTCCCGCTTGACCCGTGCATCCGCCGGTGCTGGCCTGCAAAATGCCTGTGAGCGACGCACGTGACCAGCAGCCCAGGCGAGTGTGCACGGGTGGCAGGCGAAACGGGCGTGCGTGTCGCCAGTGTGTATGTCCCTTTTTCGCCTTTTTCGGGTTCGTGTTTTCGTGTGCCGCCAAAAGCAAGCCCTGCGCTCGTCCCGTCCCGCTTGACCCGTGCATCCGCCGGTGCTGGCCTGCAAAATGCCTATGAGCGACGCATGTGACCAGCAGCCCAGGCGAGTGTGCATGGGTGGCAGGCGAAACGGGCGCGCGTGTCGCCAGTGCGTATGTCCCTTTTTCGGGTTCGTGTTTTCGTGTGCCACCAAAAGCAAGCCTTGCGCTCGTCCCGTCCCGCTTGACCCGTGCATCCGCCGGTGCTGGCCTGCAAAATGCCTGTGAGCGACGCATGTGACCAGCTGCCCAGGCGAGTGTGCACGGGTGGCAGGCGAAACGGGCGTGTCGCCAGTGCGTATGTCCCTTTTTTGCCTTTTTCGGGTTCGTGTTTTTGTGTGCCGGCAAAAGTTAGCCCTGCGCTCGTCCCGTCCCGCTTGACCCGTGCATCCGCCGGTGCTGGCCTGCAAAATGCCTTTGAGCGACGCATGTGACCAGCTGCCCAGGCGAGTGTGCACGGGTGGTTGGCGAAACGGGCGCGCGTGTCCCTCCCTCGTCCCCTTTCATGTTTGTTTTGCTCCCAGGCGCCTACTGCCCTCCTCGGACCGAGTTCCCAGTCCCTTGTCGCCGTTGCCCCTGTGGCGCCCGTTTGTTTTGCTCCTGTTGCTACCTCAATCCGTGCCCCTTGTTGCTGGCGGTGTCTCGTTTTTGCTAGTTCCCGTGTCCTTTGTTTAGGCGAGTTGCTGGTTCTTGCCAGTTTTCCCGCACATGTGCCCCGCTTCTACGGCCCCATTTGGTTGCGTTCTCTTGTTTGCACGTTATTTTGCGGGACCGTACGGTGCAACGTCTCCTGTCATTGGCCTGCTTGCCCGGTTTGCTTTTGCGCCGTGCTTCCAGGTCATGCGTGGGTCGGTGCTCCGTGCGTGCGGACCGTGACACGTGTGAGTGGCGAATGTTGGATTTTCGCGTGTGGTGCTCCCGACCGTTTGAGTCGCCAACTGCATGTACACCACCCTCCACCCGCCGAACGGTGGTCCCCTCGTTTGCTGTTTGCATATTTGGAGGGATTTTCGGTTGCTTGTTTGCTACCTTGATGTGGTATTTTGGTCGTGCGATTCTGTTTGGAACCCGCCTTTGGGCCTGGTTGACAGGTTCGAGGCGGGCATTGGCCTGTCTTGTTGCTTCCTTGCCCCAGCCTTGTGTGCTGCGTGGCTCGGAGCATCGGACTCCGGTGTGCTTTGGACCCAGGTGGATTGTGAAGTCCTGTGGGACTTTGGTTTGGCGGCGATTGCCCCCTCTTGCTTCGGTGCCTTGCGCTCGATCGTCGATGCCTTGTGGCCCCTCACGTGTGCGGAGCGCCGGTGGGGTCGCAGCGTCGCGGTTGCGGACGGATGCTACCTGGTTGATCCTGCCAGTAGTCATA
>NW_027181795.1:52500-54946 GCF_029961685.1 Aristolochia californica | reverse complement strand
GTAATTTCATTAAATGAATCGTAATGACAATTGAAATGATCGAAAAAGAGATGTGAGTTAATATATGTTCTAAAGTATCAAATATCATAAAAAACGATTAAAAAAAAAAAGAAAAGGGGGTTTTCAATTATAGAAATCCGGAATTGAATTCAGTATAGGATCTATTGTGCCCTTTTAGAGAATGCCGCCACTCGGATTCGAACCGAGATGCTCTGGCACTGCTTCCTAAGAGCAGCGTGTCTACCAATTTCACCATGGCGGGCTTGATCGAAATAATAATAGCCCAGATTAGATTCATTCGTCGATGCAATCAATGTTATTTATTTTCCGAAATATTAGAAAGGAATGGTTGAATAAAAAAAAATTGTTCAAATAAATATTTGAACGTTCAATAATACTTAGCTTAGTATCATGATATGTTATCAGTTTTAACAATGGGATTTCATGTAGTATAAGTTTTCCCGGAACAGTTGGATTTAGATGATTATGTCCTTAGTCTACATATATAACTAAGAATTTCCTTTTCCAATCTATTTCTGTATAATTCATTTTCCATTTATCTGATTTAATGCATGCGAAAAAAAAAAACAAGTGAAGTGATGGGGAAAATGACAATCCCCATCTCGTGAATTATAAAAACATAAAAAGTGAAATCCTTATCTTGTATGTAACTGCTTTTGTTTGAAGTTTGAAAAAAAAAAAGAGTCCCTTTTTTAGACTCCCGTTAGACAGAAAAATGGAATTCGTTTTCTACATGCGAAAATAAAATATCGGGTTCTATCTCATATGGATGAGTTCAAAACATTAGTTAATGTAAATTATTAATTTTCTATTGTATATTGTAAATCATCCAATTCATCGAGTGATATTGATTTAGAGTATTGTATTCCAAGGCCTTATTATTGTCGCACAAAAAACTTTTTGAATGCCCAGTAGAAATAGATTTAGCTAGGGATAAAGCCTTTTCCCTGGCCCAATAACCTCTTTTTTTCCAAATATTTCTACGAATACGCTTCTTTGACATAGAAGTACGTTTCTTTGGAACTGCCATCTTAAAATAAAAAAGTTACTCATTTAGATAGTTGGATGTGAAAGACATGTATTGCTCAAAAAGGATCGTTCTTTCTATCTTTCTATTCATTATCCATATTTATTCTATAGCGAATACCCTCTTGATTTGATTACATAAAAAATATGGATACATGTACATCGATATAGTATCACTCGGGATAAAAATAAAATAAAAAATAAAAGTTTAAGATAAGAGCAGAACCCTTACCTATACTTACCTATATCTAATTTAAGAAAACAATAATGTAACATTTTCTATTATCTATTAATTAATAAATTTAATCAATCTCGAAAGTAGAGTATCCCATAATTATTAATTATTAATATTAAATAAAGACTAATAAAATTAATTGATAAAGAAAAAGAATATTAATTGGAGTAATCCTTTATTTAAGTTTTATGCAAAATAACGAGTATTATAGGATTTCTAATAAACATAAGTTTTTTTTATTGGAATAAAAGCTAATCAATCAGTTCCACAATGAATTAGTTAGTAACTAGTCCTAAACTAACTAAAATAACTCGATCTTTATTAGATCGAGTTATTGGCAAATGCTATATTCCAGAATCAAGAATCAAGTCTTTTTTTTTGATAGAATTTTGTCTTACTATATGGATATAAATCGCCGTAGTATTAGAATGATTGAAAATCTCATACTCTGTTCTATATGTTATGTTAATAAATATCTTATTAATTACTAAGCATTAATAGTAAAATTAAAATAGTAATTTAATTTGGTTATTTGAGGAAATGCAACTTCTCAATTCGAATAATTGGAAGATTTTAAATATCTGGTAAAGAATCAAAATAATTAATGATTTCAAATCATATTTCATATTTGAGTTCTCTTAATGAAATAAAGGCTGGTGAATCGGAAACAATTAAATAAAAAAAAAAAGGTTTTATTTTATGGAACATACATATCAATATGCATGGATCATACCTTTCATTCCACTTCCAGTTACTATATTAATAGGATTGGGACTTCTGCTTGTTCCGACCGCAACAAAAAGCATTCGCCGTGTGTTGGCTTTTCCTAGTGTTGCATTGCTAAGCATAGCGCTGGGGTTTTCGGCCGATCTAGCTATTCAACAAATAAAAGGGGGTTCCGCTTATCAATATCTATGGTCTTGGACCATCAATAATGATTTTTCCTTAGAGTTTGGCTACTTGATCGACTCACTTACTTCTATTATGTCAATACTAATCACTACTGTTGGAATAATGGTTCTTATTTATAGTGACAATTATATGTCTCACGATCAAGGGTATTTGAGATTTTTTGCTTATATGAGTTTTTTCAATGCTTCATGTTGGGATTAGTTACTAGCTCTAATTTGATACAAATTTATATTTTTTGGGAACTCGTGGGAA
>NW_027181795.1:27500-32500 GCF_029961685.1 Aristolochia californica | reverse complement strand
GGTCCATTTCCTTTTTCGGCGTCATATACATAGTTAGCGCATTCGTCATAGTTAGCAGCTCCGTATCAAGGTCATCATCAATATCGTCACTATCATCAATATCGATATCGTCACTATCATCAATATCGATATCATCAATAAGATAACCTTTAGGCTTGTCATCCAGGAACTTATTCGGAAATACCGTAATGAAAGGAACATAGGAGTTTGTCGCTAGGTATTTGACCAAATATGATCGTCCAGTTCCTATAGAACCTATCACTAAAATACCCCTAGAAGGGGATAGAGCTAAGCGGAGCGAAAAGGGTTTTCCATGAGATGGGAAATTAAAACTATTAGCCCCACACGAGGTTTGTGAATAAGTGATTGTCTGATAATGAGCAAGGAATATCCGTCTTTCTGCTAAACAGGATCTATTGAACTCATAATTCATTAGACACTTTTTATGAATGTCAACTAAGTATCGTAAGTAAATTGATCCCGGTTGTTCAATCATTTCATAACCAGAGTCATTCTTTGATAAATGATCACTATGAGTCAGACTCAATAGAATTTGATCAATCCTTTTTTCTGTCGTTAAGGTGGAGAACTGAACCAAGAATTCTCTTTCTTCATCATCAATCGAATCACTGTTCGCGACCCAGGATTCTATTTTATCATCAATCCAATCACCGTTCACGTTTTTTCTTTTTCTTATCAATGAATAGATCTCTTTACTTGTACGACTTAGATGTCTCGTATTTCTCGAAAAAGTGATTCGATTGATGGGATTTGGTATGATACTTATGAGATCGATGATATCAATGAG
This sequence comes from Aristolochia californica, assembly GCF_029961685.1. Classification (NCBI taxonomy): domain Eukaryota; kingdom Viridiplantae; phylum Streptophyta; class Magnoliopsida; order Piperales; family Aristolochiaceae; genus Aristolochia; species Aristolochia californica. The sequence goes on along the minus strand of NW_027181795.1, from coordinate 31,692 downwards.
ATTAATATTCAAATATTTCTTCTTAGAACGTATTGATTTGACCCCATAAGCGGGACCACCACCCAATAGCATGTTGCCGCCAGAAGCAGAACCCCGTATTTCTCCCAGAGAATCTCCTAATTGTTCCAGAGCAACTAGAAAGAGATTCTTTAACCAGAAAGAATTCTGTTCAGATGTAGGATACCTATCCAGAAGTTTTCGCAACTCAATCGTGTATGATGGAATCATCAAAGATTTGATCTTTTCTAACTCTGTCTGTAACTCACTAGAGGCTCGGGAAACAAAGAGAAGATGTGTACGAACGAGATATCCAGCAACAAGAAGAAGGAAAAGGATTGAGTAGAGGAACTCCCGAGCATTTGGTGATCTCAGATGTCTCCATATCAATAGAACGGGTGACTCATTATTTCGATGAATCATTTCTTCGGACAGAAGAAGATTCTGTAAACACTTACTCGGCATCTCACTTATCAGATTCCATTGTGGAAGAATCGCCAACCATTTTTTCTGAGGAATTGGCCATGATATATCTGATCCATGCATAATATCAGATACAAATTTTTGACTGCTACTTAGTATCGGCAATGGGTCTGAAAAAGTATCTAAAAGGGTGAAATTTAGATATTTGCACCCTGTCGAAGTAAGGAACCATGGCATATAGGTTTGGAACAGATTCCATTTTGAGAGATTTGAAAAAGCACTATCTCGTTGAAAGGTTCTATACATCTGCCGTTTCTCAACGCATTTCTTTAGACAAAGACTCCGTTTTTTCCTCTTTCCGGGTGGTAAATATTTCTCAGAACATGGAGTGTGAATCAAACCCATGTTTGAATTGAAACTGAGATACTGATGCAAGTTCTTCCCTTCTGAATCAGATAGATTCATATCTGAAAGAGGCTGACAATAAGTTCTTTCAAAATTGACTATTTGTTCCTCTGTTAGAGGTGTTCCAGAAATGTCTGCGATCGAGTAAATAGCTCTACGAACGAATGGATCGGATCGAATTGGAAAATGGAAAGATTTGTACAAGTTATACGTTTCGTCACCACTTTGTGGAAAATCGTTAGGTATGAATATGTCAGATACCTGTGACTCGATTGGTGAAATAGTATCTCTCTCCAAAAAAAACATGTTTTTTTTACTGACGCACGAAGAAAATATTTTGTTGCGAATGAACAAGATATTGAGGAATTGTCCATATGTAAGATCATAATTATTGGTACGGGTCTTTTCCACATCAAAAGGGAATCTTTTGTTACAATAGAACCAGAGGTGATGTGGATTATTCAAGAATCGAAGTCGATTTGCTTTATAAAAAGAAGATATCAATGAACTTCTATGAAATGGTTTCACGGGATTCAGCCAATTGTCTCGATCGTGGGATATCATTGAGAAATAGGAATCCGTGTTATCAAAGGATTTCCTGCGATTCTTTCTAGTATGGAATGAGTCAATCATCCACTTTGGTATCTTATTGAACAAAAAGGGTGATATTGTTCCTCCATTGATCAATAATTTCGATCTTTGGGAAGTATCATGATCATCCAATAAGAAGGGTTTCAATTTATTCAAATGAACGATTTGAACACCTATTGATTCTAACAACTGATTGCAGAGTTGATCATTCGGACCTTTCAATTCATAGATGTGGATCTCGGACCTATGAATGGGGGTATTCCCGATACTCACAAAGAAAAAAGGAAGTGACTTAGACAAAAAGAGAAGTGACTTGGACAAAAGGAGAAGTGACTTGGACAAAAAGAAACGAAGTGACTTAGACAAATCTTGTTTGTCGATAACCTCGGACCAATCAATCGAATATTGATTAATACGTAATCGATCGAACACTACTTGAAAACGGTGTTTCTGTTCAGAAAAGAAATGTTCCAAATGTTCCTGGAAATTCTTGCTCCCATTGGACCATTTGTATCTATATGCATCAGGATCCCGATTCATGGATCTCTCGGTTCGAGAAATAAGAGGATCGAACCATTTCTTCTGACTCTTTTTCAAATTCGATAAATGTTGGTTGATCGTATATTTTATTATAGTTAGATGATTCAGAGGATCATTTCCTATTTGATCCCTTTGAATTCCATATTCGAAGTTGCGATCGGATCGATTCATTAAAAAGAATCGATTCGATACATTTCTTATGTACCCATAGGTGCTATATTGGATTTGAATCAGATTTCGGATCAATCTATATTGATTGACCGCCTCCATTATGTTGTTGCTAGCAAATACCACTATTTTTGGTTTTGGATCATCTTCCAAATCATTCCCGCAGGAGATCCGGACCGATTTTTTTCTGATCCTTCGATAAAAAGATTCATTCTCTTCATAAAAAATAGGAGGTAGAACCACTAAAGATTTCCTTTTCGACTCATCCCTGGAGTTGAATACCTCATTCAAGAATTTTTTTTGATCCAATCCGTAGGAATCAATAGAAAAGGAAAATCCCTTATGATACACCAGATCCGGCTCGGTTATTGATAGAGTGAATAGATCTGCCATTTCTTGAAATCTCTCTTCTGATTCAAAATCGTGGTGTAACGTGTATCCCCCTTTGTTCCGGTCATGGAATAGATGAAATAAATCAAAAAATGGATTTTTGTTCAAGAATGAAATCTTATTGGAACTGTCCATATCCGGTTCATCCCTCGGAACCATATCACATCCCGGATCTGATGAAATAGGATGAATTGAGACGGTATTTTGTAAATACGTAATTATCTTGAATATATCAACCATTTCTTTATTTTCCGATCGCCTGGAAGGGACAAAAGAAACATCTTGTTGTTTCTTCAACAATTTCTGATCTCTAGTGGACCTCTCCGTAGGATTCGAACCCAGATGAAGTTCTGACCATCTGTCAGAGAAAAAAGAACGAATTGATCTTGTAGGATTCCCAAGAAATTCTTCGATTTCTTCCGGAAGCAGATGATTATTCATCTGCTTCTCACGTTCCGTGAATAGCCGGGACATTGAGGAATATTCAGAAAGGCATTTCGGGAATCGATCTGATTCTATCTCTGTTCGTTCCGTTTGAAGAAAGGAAGGATCCCAAAGAATCGATCTTTCTTTTAGTTGCGGAATCTCTGTTTGATTGATCAATGTGTGATATTCCGAATCCTCATTCCTAATGGAATCGAAATGATCTCTGGATTGATCAGAAGATCCTTTCCATTGGCTAGAATCCGTTACTTGAACGAAAATAGATCTTGTGGAATCATATTGAATATTTGACGATACATTCCGTACCTTGCTAAAAAACCGATCCTTGTTTACCAACCACGCATTGTCTAACCAAATCCAATTTTCTCTCGATACGTTCCTCAAAAAATCCGATTCGTGCTGATTCTTCCCCCAACTAACGAAGAGATCTTGGCGGAATTGCCACATATGATATTGAGCACAATTTTGCAAAGAAATACCCCCCTTGTTTCTCGAGAAGAGATGGGAAAGATGCTCAATATCATTTGATTGAATAGTTGCCTCAGCTCCTTGTTGTTTGAAGAAACCCTCCACTTCAATTGGTCTTTTTTCACGAAAAGCAGACATGAGATAACAAATCAAGTGTTTCACTAAGATTTCGAAGAGCTGTCCCGAATTCAAGTTGATTATGTTTCGCTTCTTCCTCGGAGAAAGACGATCAAAGAATTCCCAATCATGGTCCTTGCGGATCGGATCATCCGTATAGGATACAAAAAGAAACTCCAGATATTTGATATCTTTCTCTTTGAATGAGATCTCAATTCCAGCTATGGTTTCATTAGCTATCTTACAACTAGAATCCCTCTTTTTTCCGATCCGGTTCCTCCACCACCGCGAACCCCAGTCAGGCATGATACACTTTTTAGTTATTGGGAGAACCCAAGTACTCTCTTTCGAATCCATGAAACAACTCTCAGGGATCTTTTTCCCTTTTGGAAGATACAGGAGCGAAACAATCAACCTATTGATATTGGAAGACCAAAAAGATTCTTCCAACGTATCATTTCTGGGTCCAATGGAATTCATAGGTATAGGAAGAAGCCCCATCAAATAGAGATTTTTTCTTTCGACCATATTTCGATTGTTAATACAATATATAAGGACCGCTACTACAAGCAGTACTACACCTTTGATCGTGAAATATCGATTGCTTGTTGAACCCTGTGAATCACGCGAAAGTGAAAGTAGGATACTC
>NW_027181795.1:17500-22500 GCF_029961685.1 Aristolochia californica | reverse complement strand
AAAGGCTCCAGAGGATGTTGATCGTAAACGAGAGGCTTGTTTACCGAGAAAAACGAATATGGATTCGCATTCATATACATGAGAGTTATATAGAAACAAGAATAATCTTTGATTCTCTTTTGAGAAAAAAAAAAAAGGAATGGATTTCTTTGAACTAACGAGACTATTCGAATTACGATACTCGTGGATAAAAAATCTCAATAAATGCAAAGAGGGAGCATCTTGTATCCAGCAGTTAAGGGTTTGAACCAAGATTTCCAGATGGATAGGGTGGGGTATTAAGATATCTAACACATGATTTAAATGTGATAATTTGTCCTCGAAAAAGGGAAATATTGAATGAATAGATCGTAAATTATGAGATTTTGCTACTTCTTTTTCTTCCAGGCAAGATACTAATTGCAGGGAGAGTGGAATTTCCATAATGACTGCAAAAGCTTCTGATATGATTTGAGAATCCAAATTCTTGCTTTTCCTAACGAATCTATTTTGGTGAAAATCGTTACCCGAAATAATAAAATTAAAAGGGTTCTGTTGATGCATTCGAATAATTAAACGTTTCACAATTAGTGAACTAAATTTATTGTCATAACCTAAATTTTCCATCGATTCGTAAACAGTCGATCCATTTAAACCATGATTATAAGCAAGTACGTAGATAGACTCCTGAAAGAGAAGTGGATATAGGAAGTGTTTTTGTGGAGATCTATCCATTTCTAAATATCCTTGTAATTCCTCCATTTAATTTGAAATTATACTTGAACCAAAGGAATGGGGGATTTCTTGGGTTATCAAATGATACAATACATAGTGCGATACAGTCAAAACAAGGTATATAGTAAGAAAAAAAAAAAAAAAAAAAACAATGGATACCCCGGAGACAAGGAGACCAATCAACAGATACTCTCTTTTTCCATCCCATTTTTTTTTTCGTTCGAATTCCACGTTATAGTTCACAAAAGGATGACAAGAAATCATTTATTTTTGCAACCCGATCGCTCTTTTGACTTTGGAAAAAATTAGCTTTTTGTCAGTATACGGTTTCTTCTACACATTCGTCTTTACTCACTCCGTAATAGAGTTAATAATTAGGATTCATAAAAAAGGGAATGCATCATCCACTCACAGGGGAACCTTTTCCCGCATCAGGTACTAATATATATTTTTAACGTCTAATTAGATCGGGAAATTATTCAAATTCATATTAATTTCATTTTAATAAAAAAAAAGCTCGTTGCTTTTTCTTTCCCTATAATTGGAGCCATGGAGCTCTATCCATTTATTCACTTGACCCGAGGGTTAATTTTTTTAGTCCCGTTCCAAGAAAAGAAGCAAAGACAAGATTTTTTGCCCATCCGGTAAGGATGAAGTATTCGAAGTATTCTCTGAGTTCCCCATTGATACGACATGCTATTTTTTCCATTCATTCCCGTTTTGGATCAGTCGTGGTCTTACAAACTCTACCAATGGTATGGACGAATTCGTTGCTTCATCCAAATGTGTAAAAGATCATAGTCGCACTTAAAAGCCGAGTACTCTACCATTGAGTTAGCAACCCGGATAAGATTGTAGATATGATCGGAATAAAAAATAAATATAAAATAATAGAATATAATATTAATATATATAATATTAATATAAATATATATATTATATATAATATATATAAATATATATAATATAAAAAAAAAAAAAAAACTTTTATTCTTGTATCGCAGTGAATTTGGTGAACTCATCATTTAAATGAAGTAAATAAACAAACTTATGGGCCGTGGAGAAATAGATTTATTTCTCCACGATCGAATTATATTTGTTCGATACAACATTGTCAATATGAATTGCATATTGATAAAACAAAAAAATATCAAATTGATCAAACCATCAAACCTAAATAATTAAGTAAAGTACTTGTGTTGGATTGGCACTACATAGATAAGAAATGAAGTGTAAACGGGGGAATAAGTTAAGGAAGAAGTAGGAATAAATATTGAATTTATTGAATATAGATACAGATACAATAAGCGGGATTGCCCCCTTTGTTTGTTAGGGGAGTACATCCAATAACAAAAAGTACCCTATTGATGGTAATCCCGGCATTTCGTAGATCCAGTAATTTAATCACTCGAGATTTTTTTCTATCTGTCTTATATCAATTATAAATCAATTCAATATAGATAGGATTTTTTTTTCGTTCTATAGCAATGGTGAATAGAGCAAGAAAAAAAGAGATCAGTGGAGAAACAATTACATAAAGCCAGATGCTAGGCACCCCTTTTTGATTCCATTAATTGAACTTTGTTTGATTAACTCGAAGTTCTTTAAAGACCTCCGCCTTCTTTGAAATATCATGAACAGTTCCTGTAGGTTGAGCGCCCCTTTCAAGGAAATATAGAATAGCAGGAACATTTAAATAAGTTTGATTCTTTATCGGATCGTAAAAACCGACTTTACGAAGATCTCTTCCCTCTCTTCGGGATCGAACATCAATTGCAACGATTCGATAGATGACTCATTGGGATAGATGTATATGAAGAATCCCCCCCCCCCCCTAGAAACGTATAGGAGGTTTTCTCCTCATACGGCTCAAGAAAGAATGATTCGAATTTATGTATATAGTGGCAAATGTATCCAAAAAATTTTGAATTAGACTCTAACTAAAAATTGGAGTCGTTTTTTGTTCTTCTCTCCTGAGAAGAAAAATACCATTCGTACTCATAACTCAAGTTAGGTAATTATCAAAGGCCTAGAGAGGAAATCCTTAAACATTTATTGAGCCGTCTCTAACCCATTTTTTTTTATTTGTCTCACCTAGAATCTATTTCCACATTCTAATCTAGTTCGAGTTGTTGAAACAGTTGAAAAATGGAGTTTACTTGTTCCGGTATCCGTTATCCTTGCTTTGAATCATTGGGTTTAGACATTACTTCGGCGATTCTTAATCGTTTCAAAATGGCAGCAACATACCTTTTATTATTTCTTTCTATTGAAAGAATCGTACGAATGATTGATTCCCCTACGATACAATTTTGGTCAAATATTTTTACCAATTCCGAACTATTTAACTTTTTGGTTTGAACCCCTTTCAAATTTGACCCTTTCGATTTCTATATCGAAGATATACTTACGTTACGAAGTTTTTCCAACCTATTGATTGGTACTAACCCTAGACTCTTCCCCTGATAAATGAATCAATACTTTATACTCGAGCTCCATCATGTACTATTTACAACCAATAAAATTGGTTTCCTAGTGTAACAGAACAAACTATGTCGAGCCAAGAGCATCTTCACAGATATATAAAATGGTGGATTCCTGCATCCACAACCGACCATGTCCTTCAAGTCGCACGTTGCTTTCTACCACATCGTTTCAAACGAAGTTTTACCATAACATTCCTCTAATTTTGAACCGGTATGCCCGGTATGGAATTGATTCAATATGGAATCATGAATAATCATTGGCTTAATTGCTACCCAGCAGTCCACACCTTCCTTATATTTCCTTATATATAATATATATATATATGCTTATATATATGATATATGCTTATATATATGCTTATATATATATGGAAATGGAAGGATAGGTATTTTTTTTTATTTTATCTGGAGAAGTCTCAGCAAGGATTTAACATGATCCTATATCATATGAATGAGACTTTCATTTTTCTTTCCATACTTTCTATAAAAAGTAAATAGATATATTCTATTTATATTTTTTTTTATACATTATACACGTGTCATTGACACTCGATTGCGAGTGTAAGAATGTGAATCGATACGCTTGTGAGAAAGTCAATCAATAAGGAGTATATAGTTCATAAAACAATGATTCGAAATCTGAAAGAAACAAAAAAAAAAATGGAATCACATTGTATCCAATATCCCACTTACTTTTATTAGGGGATTAGGGAAGATGGCTAAAAGTACCTCATCTTTTCTATGAGAGAATCGGGCTGGGACGGAAGGATTCGAACCTCCGAATAACGGGACCAAAACCCGGTGCCTTACCGCTTGGCCACGCCCCATTTAGATTTATATTGGACACAAATAAACACTAACATAGGTATTGGCTGTTCGTCAATTTCAGCCTAAATCCAATATCTATAGAATGGGCGTTGCTAAGATTCGTCATGTGTAGAATGTGTAGATGTAGAATCGAAATGAATTCATTGATCATTACATATAATTCAATTAAGATATTGTATGAAAGTATGATTCCTTCTACTCTGATTTAAGAATTGAATCAGATTTAAGAATTGAAGGATTTTTGATTGGGGGAGTTCCAAGAAAAAGGAAGATTTTTGGCAAACCTTCTCTTCTTTCTTTATTTTTCCCTTATATCACGATAAAAATGAAATTATCTCTAAAAACGAAATGTTTGGTATGCTTAATATCTTAAGTTTAATCTCTATCTGTCTTAATTCGGCCCTTCATTCGAGTAGCTTTTTATTCGCCAAATTGCCCGAGACTTATGCCTTTTTGAATCCAATCGTAGATGTTATGCCAGTCATACCCGTACTCTTTTTTCTCTTAGCCCTTGTTTGGCAAGCTGCTGTAAGTTTTCGATGAGATCTTTAATACTAAGAAAGATTCACGATTTCTTCGAAAAAAAAAAAATTTCTAACAAAATTTATAAGAACAATTGATAAGATCAGATAAGTCCTACATTATGAACCCCCAATTCAAACATTGAAATTCTTTATGGGGAGCTGCGATGAATCTGAATCACCTCATTTCCACATTTTGACCCTCCAAGGGTCAAAGACCTTATTATGGTACCTCACAATATCTAGGTTGGGCATGATAAGCAAATTTTTATAACTAAGAGATGAATCAGAATCTTATTACAAATAAATTCTGAATTCCTAGAAAAGATTTGCTTTTCTCGAAACGGGGTATGTGGTACAAAAATAGACATAGAGAATCTATTCCCCTATTTTCTAAAATACTGATCTTGGAGATTGTGTAATGCTTACTCTTAAACTCTTCGTTTACACA
>NW_027181795.1:0-12500 GCF_029961685.1 Aristolochia californica | reverse complement strand
ATTCATTATTGGCTAATAGAGAATCAAAGGTTTACCAATGAATCACGAAATGCTATGGTTCTTACATATGATTTCTTAATTTATTCAGAAGTAATTCGTCGAGATCGTGCACCTTTCTTTCTTATTTAATTAAATAAAAAAAAAAAAAAAAATGCAGCTGGTTGGATCCAGCCTATTCTTGAAATAAACAACTCGCACACACTCCCTTTCCAAAAAAGATCAATACACCAAGCACTACACTTAGATTTATTGGATTTGTTGCTAAAATATTGGTATTAAACCCTAAACTCCCGGCGGATGGCCAATGACCCAAGTAAACGAAAGAATCGGTTACATTTTTCATATGATCTCCTCTTGTAGATAGGACTAAGAAAATCGAACAGAGTTCTTTTTGTATCACCTGATCCCCTCTGTTTTGTTTGATTGATCTCTTTTTTTTTTTCTTAATTTCCTTATTTAAAATAAAAATAAAGAAATTGAATCTATTCTAATTTTTTTTTATTATTTATTATATTTATATTATGGATTATAGAAGTTCTCAATAAGACACTTATTAGCCCTAGACCCCAGGCCTCATGTTTGCTCCATCCTAATCTAATAAAATAAAAGTCAAACTAATAAAAAAAAAAGGGGGGGGGGTTCCCCTTCCATTAAAGGCGGGAAGGAAGAAAGCGAGTGGATTCGCTAATTCCTCATCCTCAAATTAGTCCTTCCCCGGGGTATTGTTTCAACGAACAAGTGATTAGACCAACAAGTGATTAGATGATAGGGGTGAAGTGTTGATCTAATTCTAAGAAGCAAGAGACGGGTACACAGCAAAAAAATAAAATAAGAAAATTAGGACGTATTTTTCATATTTATGGGATTAAACAAAAGGATTCGCAAATAAAAGCGCTAATGCCACGACTAGCCCATAAATTGTTAAAGCTTCCATGAAAGCCAGACTAAGCAATAAAGTACCTCGTATTTTACCCTCTGCTTCTGGTTGTCTCGCGATACCTTCTACGGCTTGGCCCGCAGCAGTACCTTGGCCAACCCCAGGTCCAATAGAAGCAAGCCCTACGGCCAACCCAGCAGCAATAACAGAAGCGGCAGAAATCAGTGGATTCATGGTAAGCTCCTCACACCAAAATAAAGAAATGGTTAATGATACAATCAACCAATGAATTATTACTTATTATTTCATCATTAAGACCCATCCGCCCGAAGTAACTAAGAACTCAAAAGTGAATTGAGGTAATGATATCCCTGAATCAGCAGAACGACTTCAATATCTCCTTTATAATTTCTACCGTGTAGTCTTTGTAAATCCAAAAGGTTCTAGTTATTCCATTTCTTTGGTCTAAGCCACTCTTTTTATTCTTGGCACGTTCTGTTCTCCTCTATATGCTTGACTTCATCTGTTTATTGTTTATTCATTCAATCCCCAGTCACAGATAAAATAAAACGGAAGAACTCCTATTGAATTCAAATTCAGTAGTAGGAAAGAATAAATATATATATATTATATATAATATATATATAATATAAATAATAATAATATATTATATACAAAATATAAAATAATATTATAATATAAAATAAAAAATAATAATAATATAATAAATAAAAAATAGAATAGAATATATATTTCTATTATTTTATTTGTATGTATAGTCCATATATGGATAATTAATGAATATCTAATATCACATATACATGTGTTTCTTGCATAACGTAAACCATTCTTTATGCTGTTGAATCGGATTCTAGTCGAAGAATAGAATCATGCTTCGAAACATACACAGGAATTGGCTTATAGCCATTACACTACACATATATATCCATACCTAGCTCAGCACGACCCCCTAATCGACTTTTTTATGAATCTTATTTGCTTGTAAACTCTTCTCTTCCTTTTACTTATCATTATCGCGACCCCTGCATGAATATAAATGGATGGGATCGTCAGCCCGAATCATTACGTATAAAGATTTGATTGCAATTAATGACAACTTTGATCAATCGTTGAATCAAATTGAATCAAATCAAATAAGAATGGAATTATTCTTTCTATAGAACATACTCTTTTTGTTTTAGGCGCATGTCGGAGACAGATAAGATAACAATTCTTAGTCAAATTATGAAAAAAAAAATAGAGTAATTGACTGAACAAATATGATCATATCATAGAATATTGATTAGAGAGACATAACATAAATGGACCATAAAGTCAATCTTAGGAAAAAGATCTTTTAGATCTCTTTCCTTTTTTTTTTTACAATTCCCAAATATCGTACATCTTTTTTGTTCCTACTCTAGACCATACATGTCTCGTTTGGATATATTGTGTTCCCCCAGTAGATTATCTTGAGACACTCGAGAGTTGGGATAAGCTTTTTTTTTTCGAAAGCTAGTCAATGATGACCCTCCATGGATTCACCTATATAAGCCGCGGCTAAGGTTGCAAAAATAAGAGCTTGAATCCCGCTTGTGAATAATCCAAGGAACATGACAGGTATAGGAACTACTGAAGGTACTAAAGAAACAAGAACAACAACTACTAATTCATCAGCCAATATATTCCCGAAAAGTCGAAAACTAAGTGATAAAGGTTTTGTGAAATCTTCTAGGATGTTAATTGGTAAAAGTATTGGAGTTGGTTGAATGTATTTACCGAAATAACCCAACCCTTTTTTGGTAAGACCTGCATAGAAATATGCCACTGATGTGGGTAAAGCTAAAGCAACAGTAGTATTTATATCATTCGTAGGTGCTGCTAACTCTCCATGAGGTAACTGTATGATTTTCCAAGGTAAAAGAGCACCCGACCAGTTAGAAACAAAAATAAATAGAAACATAGTTCCAATAAAAGGAACCCAGGGGCCATAATCTTCTCCAATCTGAGTTTTGCTCAGGTCTCGAATGAATTCAAGGACATATTCGAAAAAATTCTGACCGTCGGTTGGAACGGTTTGTGGATTCCGAACAGCTATAGCGGCTGAACCTAATAAGATAGCAATTACGACCCAAGAAGTAATAAGTACTTGGGCGTGGACTTGGAAACCCCCTATTTGCCAATATAAATGTTGGCCCACTTCCACACCAGATATATCGTATATATCCCTTAGTGTGCTTATGGAACATAGTATAAAATTCATATTACCCTCTGACAGAAATAGAACTAAAAAAGGAATTTTAATTATTTTGATTCAACCATCTCTTTCTCGACTCGCCCACTTTGACTTTAATCGCATATTTCAGGTGCCAAGGAATCACAGAATATCCCCATCCATTTTTATCTCTTTTTTGAGATTCAGGAATGGTAACCGATTCAATCAATCTATAGAGTTCAAAAAGTTATTGACTTATCTTAATCTTATTATTAATCAATGATTTCTTATATAGCTAGAACGACCCTCACAAATTGCGGATACTAATTTGTTAAGAATCAATCGGATTGAAGCTATAGCGTCATCGTTGGCTGGAATCGAAATATCTGCGAGATCCGGGTCACAATTTGTATCGATTAAACAAATCGTCGGAATACCCAAAGTGAGACATTCTCGAAGAGCCGTATATTCTTCTTGCTGATCAACGATGATTACAATCTCGGGTAACTCCGTCATATATTTGATCCCACCCAGATATGTTTGCAAGTGAGATAATTGTCTCTTCAACATTGCTGCGTCTCTTTTCGGGAGACGTTTGAGTTTCCCCGCCTCCGCTCTCAAGTCCCTGAATTTATGAAGTCTCGTTTCTGTAGTAGACCAATTTGTTAACATACCCCCGAGCCATTTTTTATTAACATAATGACACCGAACCCTTATTGCAGCTGCTGCTACTGAATCCGCAGCTTGACTTTTGGTACCAACTATTAAAAAGTGCTTTCCCCTACTTGCTGCATCAAAAACTAAATCACAAGCTGCTGACAAAAAACGAGCCGTTCTAGTAAGATTTGTAATATGAATACCTTTACGCTTTGCGGAGATGTAAGGTGACATTCTAGGATTCCATTTCCTAGTACCATGACCAAAATGCACTCCCGCTTCCATCATCTCTTCTAAATTGATGTTCCAGTATCTTCTTGTCATTTCACCCCACACTTTCCCTTTTTTTTTGTTAAGAAACAAGGTACCTTGAAATAAATAATTGTTCCGACGGAACCTTCTGCCAGGGATTGGCCGTTGATACACGGTCCAAGTCATTAATTACTTTCTATTCGTTATTATCTTTATTAACATTAACAAATCAAATGACTGGACCATACATACCATATATATATAGATATATAGTTCAAAGTTAAAAGAAAAGAATGAATATGCTCTTATTAGGAATCATTAAATCCTGTAAATGATTGTTCTGCTGTATCATGGAAAGTCTTTTGTATGCAAAAACCCAATAATTCTCTGTGGTGGAAAAAAATATCTCTTATTTTCCCCTCGAATAGATTCTTCTTTTTTATTTCCAAAGGAATGTTGTTGTGTTGCCTAGAACGATGCACTAATCCTTTAAATGCGGTACCAACAGGTATCATACCCCCCAGAACAACATTCTCTTTCAGGCCTTTCAACCAATCAATACGACCTCGTAGAGCGGCTTTTGCCAAAACTCGGGCGGTTTCTTGAAAACTCGCTTCAGATATGAAACTTTGAGTATTCAGAGATGCCTTCGTTATTCCCAATAAAATGGCTCGGTAACAGATTGCTTCTTCTAAAGCGCGCCCTGTGCGTTCCGCTCGCAACAATCCGATTAGTTCTCCGGGTGAAAAAACATTAGACATTCCATCTTCTGAAACTAACACTTTTGATGTTATTTGACGTACAATAATCTCTATATGCCTATTATGGATCTGCACCCCCTGGGATCGATAAACCTTTTGGATCTTATTAACCAAAGAAATACGACTTTGCGCTATGGTTAGCTCAGCTCCAATTAAAAATCCCCAAGGATTTCCAAGAATTTTTGTTATATGTGCGTTCCAACCTTCAACCCTCTTCTCCAAGTTCATCGATATTGAATGAATTGAACGCACTTCTAACACCTGTTCCACTTTTGGAAGACCCTGCGTTATATCACCCGATCTCGATTTTTCATATATAAATGTAACTAATGTATCTCCTTCATAAAGAATTTCTCCATAATGGCCATGAACGGTTGCTCCCGGAGTGGCCAAATGAGGCTTAGCCGATCTTATTACTAAGGAGTCAACATGAACAATTATAACTTGACCAGATTTTATGCGCGGTCCATATTTTGATATACATACATTTTCACAAATAAACTGCCCAAGGCTAATTGTTGTGGATGTCTTCTCACAATAATTGTGATGGAGAAAGCACCAATTTAAATCGAATGGATTCAAAATGATGTTACTACATGGATCGCGATTGTAAATTCCCCCATTTTCATCTATTAAATAATATTGAATAGCTCTGAAAGGCTGTTTTAAATTCTCAAGTCGCAAATATTTATTTAAGAAGATCTGATTATAAGTTATTAAGCAGTAAGATGAATAAAAATTCGCAATTTTAGATACAGTACCCAGGGGACCTAACAAATTGCTAATAGCAATCGTGGAATCTTCTTTAATTGATTTTTTTCTCACACTGAGAGATTTGGAACCATTGAATGGACCAATTCGAGAACAATTAGATGATGACAAAATTAGAAAAGATTGGCATTGCTTATTTTTATTCAGCAACATATGAATAGTCCCTTGATGTTGGGTAAGTGATTGAATCTTCGCCTTGGGGTAAAAAGGATTAATATTGGTGCGATCTGATCCATTATCGAGATTCAATCCCGAACCTCCCCTATCATTCCTTTTTTCGGTATACGAAATAGGGGACTTAACTAAGTCAATTCTTATGAAATTTCGAATCAGATCATTTGTCCTTACTTCAACAAGGGAAGCATGGACTTCTTCTATAGAACCATTTCGTCCTTGGTCCCAATTCAATACTAAACAAGTTCGAACTAATTGAATATTTGTGTGAGAGATTCCTCGAATGGGTTTGCCGTTTCCATAAAGGATATAATTGACAACTCGGAGTTGCACATTATCTCTTTCCTGCAACGGATCCTGGGGGAAAAGCGTTGCTAAATTTATGCCATCGGCTATTTCATATGTGACTACAGGCCGAACCGAAACAAAATACTTTTTCTTGATGGGTGTAATCCGTTGGACATAGATCCAATTTTTCAATTTTTTTGAGTCCTTAGAATTTTTTTCTCCCGTTTCTGGTGGTACCAAGATGCCGCTATGCCGAGAGATTTTATCTGTTTCTCCGGGAAAATGGATATCTCCTGAAAATATTTTCAGTTCAATCTTTTTCTTTTTCCTCTCCACTCGGACCAATCCACCTACTCGGCTTCTTGTATTTAAAGCTATTCGTGTACCTACTCCAATGAGACTATTGTTCCGTACCATTATGGACGAAGATCCGGGTAAAATATGCACTTCTTCGGGAATGAAAAAAAAGCGATCTACTTTCATTTGGTATTTCGGCCTAAATTCTTTTGCTCCTCGATATTCAATCAAATCTTCTTTTTTTAGGATGAAATCCACCTCTATGGTACCATATTTAGTAATTCCTGAATTGCTTCTTCTGTATTGGGGATCGTCGAAATAAGCAAGAATACTATTTTTACGTAAAATACCAGTTATGAGTATTTCAATCGAGATACCAGAACAGGACATTAGTTCTTTCTCTCGTTCTTGATCATATTGGAATGGGAGTATGAATCTATTTCTTCGCCTCTTCCCCAATAAATCAGAATTCTCGTAGAGAATGGCAGGGTATATGAAATTCCAATGACCATTGGATATGATTCGATCTGGTCTTGAATAATCAAAACCCCTATCTACTTTTTTACCGAAAGGACCCGAACTAAACAATTTGTGTCTCACTCGATCATTAGTCACTGAGAGGCCAGAAATATATCTCTGTTCGACAGGAAGAGAATGAACATTCATTTGATCTTGATCCCTGTGGGGGGAAAAAGGCACTATATTAGATCTGCACGGATCCCCCGATAATATCCATAAATGGCTTGTTTTTGGTAAGAGATGAACATTACCATATGTATATTCAGGTGCATGGTACACGTCGGTACTCCAGTGGATTTCTCCCTCTGAATCAGAATAAATATGTTTTCGAACTCTTTCTTTAAAATTCAAAGTGGATGTTCCAGCGCGAATCTCGGCGATCACTTGTTCTGATTCCACATATTGACCATTTTGAACTAAAAGAAAACTTTTTGGTGGAATATTCACACTATGAATAATGCCTTGACTCTCAATAGTGACATACAGGTCTATATAACATAGAAAAGCAGGATGCCCATGACGTGTACGTGTTGGATGAACCAAATCCTCATTTAATTTAATTTTTCCATTAAAAGGAGCTCGTACCTGTTCTGCAGTACCACCTGTGAATACTCCACCAGTATGAAAAGTTCTTAATGTTAGTTGAGTCCCGGGTTCACCAATTGATTGACCCGCAATGATACCCACTGCTTCCCCTAATTCAACCAGGTCACCATGAGTGGGACTTCGACCATAACATAATCGACAGATCCAAGATGTACTACGGCAAGTGAAGGGAGTTCGAATATATATTGGTTGTGCCTGAAAAGTTATGAAGCGATTGACAAGTCCAATCCCGATATCTTGATTTCGAGCGGCGATACACCGTAGACCCATATATATATCGTCTGCTAATACACGACCAATTAATGTTTGGATCATAATTTTTTCCGTCATCCCATTTCGGGGACTCACGGAAATACCTCGGATAGTGCCACAATCCGTTCTACGTACAACAATGTGTTGAACTACTTCAACAAGTCTACGCGTGAGGTATCCAGCATCTGATGTTCGTACAGCAGTATCCACAACTCCTTTGCGGGCCCCATAGCAGGAAATGATATATTCCGTTAAAGAAAGTCCTTCGCGTAAATTGCTTTGAATGGGTAAATCAATCATTTGTCCTTGGGGATCCGACATTAATCCCCTCATACCTACTAATTGGTGTACCTGAGATGCATTTCCTCTAGCTCCCGAAAAGGACATTATATGGACTGGATTAGAAGGATCAGTCATCCTAAAATTAAGATGCATTTCCTGTCTCAAATATTCACTTGTAGCATACCATATCTCAATGGATTGACGTAATTTTTCTACCGCGTGTACATTCCCATAATGATGGTGCTTTTCTAAAATAAAACTTTGTTGTTCAGCATCTTGGACTAGCCATCCTTTAGAAGGTATTGTTAAAAGATCATCAATTCCTAATGAAATGGATGTAGCGGTGGCTTGCCGGAAACCCAGAGTCTTTACTTGATCCAGTATATGTGATGTATATGCCATCCCGAAGTGATCTATTAATCTGCTAATAAGTCGTTTCATGACAGTTCCATCTATCACTTTATTGTGAAAGACCAGATCGGGCCGTTCCGCCATAAGTACCTCCGTATTCCGCTGAGTGGGATTCGCCAATGGGGTTGAGTCAGTGATTCGAAGACTTCCTTTCCTCGATCTTGATTCACGTAGAAATTAAGGAATTAGGATACCGGTTGAACCAGGGAGGCTCGCCCGGATATCACATAATTACTTAGCTTAGGCACCGTATGAGTAGGCCCGGCAAAACCCTTGTATGGCTTCTTCTATTTCTCTATAAAAAGAAATATGACCAACTGTGGTTCGAATGTATATACAAAGGATTTCTTTTTTGACACTTTTCACTATTAAATAGTGTCCATAAATCTCATGATAGGTTCCCGAGGATTCATATTGAACTTCTCTAGGAAGTTCTCTTGAGGCAATGACACGTTGATCTAGTCGCCACCGGAGCCACAAAGGGCTATCTAAATTGATTCGTTTCTGACGATAAGCTCCAAGTGCATCATAGGAACTACAAAAATAAGGTTCTTTCCCTTTCGTATACTTATAGTTATTATCGCCAACTATTTTATTTTTATAGTGTCCGCGATTCCATGGATTATACCTATTTGCACAAATACCTCGACGATTCCCGATTGTTAATATATAGAGTCCCATAAGCATATCTTGCGTTGGTATGGAAATGGGATCCCCAATAGCTGGAGACAAGAGATTCATATGAGAAAACATAAGTAAATGAGCCTCCGCTTGAGCTTCCAAAGATAAAGGTACATGAACAGCCATTTGATCCCCATCAAAGTCTGCATTGAATCCCTTACGAACTAATGGATGTAAACAAATAGCACGTCCTTCCACTAAAATAGGCTGGAACGCCTGTATGCCTAATCTATGCAGGGTGGGTGCTCTATTCAGCAATACGGGATGCCCCTGCATAACTTCTTGAAGTATTTCCCATACAATTGGTTCTTTTTCCCTAATTTTACTTTTAGCAATCCCTATGTTGGAAGCAAGATGTTGTCTGATTAAACCACGAATTAAAAATGTCTGGAAAAGCTCTATTGCTATTTCTCGAGGCAATCCACACCGATGTAATGAAAGCGAAGGGCCCACAACAATGACGGAACGACCCGAATAATCGACTCGTTTACCAAGTAAAGTCTCGCGAAATCTCCCCTCTTTGCCTTCAATTACATCTGAAAACGATTTGTAAACTTTATTATGACCGTCCCTCATTGGTTGTCCGCGGATCCCATTATCAAGAAGTGTATCCACGGCTTCTTGTACCAATTTCTCCTGACACATTACTAATTCCCCTGGTGTGGATCTACTTGTTGTTAATGGATCAGTAAGAGTATTGTTCCGATAGATAACTCTTCGATAGAGTTCATTAATATCCGAGCTCATTAGTTTACCCCCATCTATCTGAATAATGGGTCTCAACTCGGGAGGAAGAACTGGTAATAAGCACAAAACCATCCACTCTGGTTCCACGTTTGTTCGGATAAAATGCTTAGCTAATTCTATGCGTCTAACCAAAAAATCCTTTCTTCTTCCAATTTTTCTATCTTCCCATTCATTCCCGGTGGAACCCTCTTCCCCTAATTCCTTCCATTCTGCCAATGAATGATCTGTAATAATTCGCAAATCCAGATCGGCTAATTGTTCTCTGATAGCACTCGCTCCAGTAGAGATTTCTCGATTTCGAAATGTATCGAAGCCTTGGGTAGTAAAAAAAAGTGGGATGCTGTATTTCCAGGATTGGATTTCATATTCGAATGAACCTCGTAATCGTAAGAAAGTGGGTTTTTTAGCAACGGGCCTAGCAAAAGAAAAATTGGGATAGGTTCCTATGAATTCCCCCCTTAAAAATCGGACGTGAAGGTTTCCTCTCATCCGGCTCAAGTAGTTACATCAAATAAAGAAAGGGGTTCTTTTTTTCCAATTCCCATTTTGTTCTAGAAAGCCCCATAAAGATTTACTCCTTACTCAAGTTCACAGCGAGGACCAACCAATATCTCATTATTCATTCTTACTTTTACTTTATGAATTAGTTATTCAATTCAATTACGACAGAAAGGAAATGAGAAATTTTTGAGTAGTCTACTTCCCTTCGAATGAGAAATTCCTTTTATTTTAATAATTCAAATAAAAATTCGAATATCTTCGAACTCACTCATCTCATAAGGGATTTACTTGTCTATGCATCGTTTCATTCGATCTTTTAGGTCCCTACTTCACCTCGATGGTTATGCTATGATATCCTTTGAAGCATATATGCGATGGATAAACTCCTGTAACCATGCCATATTTGTTTACTTGAATGGAATCTCTTTCGAAAACAAATGGAATGGCTAATTCCACGAAAGAAGTTTTTTTTTTCACGAGGTATAACTAGCAATTCCGATTTATCTATTATGGAATCGACCATGGATCAATTCCCTTTTCTATTTGGAAGTATTTAATACACCCATAATTCTGAGCTTCATGTTCCTCCTCCAAAGAGACATGTCAGAGTCGGGGGCATCCCAATCGGATTGAATGGGGTGACAGTTTCTCATTCCGAATCTGTAAAATCAAGATTTCGATCAAATCACACATCGCAGTATACTAGGCCTTCTAATTCCTTAAGGGGTTTATCTAAAAAATTCGCGATATAACTGGGAAGACGTTTCAAATACCACACATGAGTCACTGGGCATGCCAGTTTGATGTATCCCATTTGATATCTTCGTACCTGAGAATCAACAAATTCGACTCCGCATTGTTCACAAAATTTTGGGTCTTCTTTTTCATCTCCGATCACTCGATAATTTCCACAAGCACAAATTCCACTTTTAATAGGTCCAAAGATTCTTTCACAAAACAATCCATCTTTTTCCGGTTTATTGGTTTTGTAATGAAAAGTATAGGGTTTTGTCACCTCTCCAACTATTTCTCCATTAGGTAGGATTTTGGTGGCCCACGTACTTATTTGTTGGGGAGAAACCGATCCAATTCGAAGTTGTTGATGTTTATACCGATCGATCATAGAAGAAAAATTCGGATTCATTCCGATCAAGCTTCCTTCCTATGAATCTGGAAGTTCTTCTCAGATACAAGGAAATGATTCAGTTCCAGAGCCAAAGACCGTAGTTCTCGAACGAGTAATCGAAAAGATTCGGGAGCATCCTCCGGGTTAGGTATTGTTCCTCCAATAATCATAGTACCAAGTACTTCCTGGCGAGCTCTAATATGATCGGATTTATAAGTAAGCATCTCTTGTAAAATATGCGCAACACCAAATCCCTCTAGAGCCCAAACTTCCATTTCTCCTACTCGTTGTCCCCCTTGCTTGGCCCTCCCTCTAAGGGGTTGTTGTGTAACAAGTGCATAATGTCCACTGGAGCGCCCATGGATTTTATCATCAACTTGATGAATTAATTTCAGGATATAGGGTTTTCCTATTATAACAGGTTGTTCAAAAGGATCTCCTGTTCTTCCATCAAATATTCTGCTTTTTCCTGGATACTCGGGTTCAAAGACCCATGGATTTGCTGTTTGCTTTCTGGCTTCATATAATTCAGAAAACACTAATTTTCTCGAAGCTTCTTGCTCATATCTTTCATCAAAGGGTGCTATTCTATAATGTCTGTCCAGCAAGTTCCCCGCTAACCCGAGAGAGCATTCAAATATCTGTCCCACATTCATTCGCGAAGGTACTCCTAATGGGTTGAAGACCATATCCACTGGTGTTCCATCTTGCAAATAAGGCATATCTTGTCTAGGCAAAATTTTCGAAATGATACCTTTATTCCCATGCCTTCCAGCTACTTTATCACCTACTTTGATTTCACGTTTCTGTGAAATATATACACGAATAATTTCTGGATTATAAACTGGACTTTTTTTTTTTCTGGATCCATCTCACATCAATAACCCGGCCCCTTCCCCCTATAGGTAATTTTAGACAAGTTTCCTTTGCAGTGGATACCTGAATGCCAAGTATGGCTCGTAATAATCTATCTTCTGGAGCATACGATGATTCTTTCGCCGCCTGAGGCGTTAATTTACCTACTAAAATATCACCTGTTTCTACCCAAGATCCCAGCATCACAATTCCGTTTCTGTCTAAATT